>NW_027260391.1:0-10688 GCF_045791955.1 Oncorhynchus clarkii lewisi
TGATATAAATACGATACAGTCAGTCTCTCTGGGCTGAGAGTTGAGGAGAGACTGCCTGCATCACTTAGTGTTTTTATAAGAACCATCAATGTGTTGGAAATTCAAAATAGTTTGCCTAGTCTGCTGACACACAACACTGACACACACTTACCCCAGAAGACATGCCACCAGGGGTCTTTTCACAGTCCCAAGGTCCAGAATAAATTCAAGAAAACGTACAGTATTATACAGAGCCAAGAGTGCATGGAACTCCTCTCTCATATAGCGCAAATGAACAGCAAACCTGGTTTCAAAAAACAAAACTGCCTCTCCCCCATGTGCCCTACTGGTTGTGCGCACGTACTGACATGTGCCCTACTGGTTGTGCGCACGTACTGACATGTGCCCTACTGGTTGTGCGCACGTACTGACATGTGCCCTACTGGTTGTGCGCACGTACCGACATGTGCCCTACTGGTTGTGCGCACGTACTGACATGTGCCCTACTGGTTGTGCGCACGTACTGACATGTGCCCTACTGGTTGTGCGCACGTACCGACATGTGCCCTACTGGTTGTGCGCACGTACCGACATGTGCCCTACTGGTTGTGCGCACGTACCGACATGTGCCCTACTGGTTGTGCGCACGTACCGACATGTGCCCTACTGGTTGTGCGCACGTACCGACATGTGCCCTACTGGTTGTGCGCACGTACCGACATGTGCCCTACTGGTTGTGCGCACGTACCGACATGTGCCCTACTGGTTGTGCGCACGTACCGACATGTGCCCTACTGGTTGTGCGCACGTACCGACATGTGCCCTACTGGTTGTGCGCACGTACCGACATGTGCCCTACTGGTTGTGCGCACGTACCGACATGTGCCCTACTGGTTGTGCGCACGTACTGACATGTGCCCTACTGGTTGTGCGCACGTACTGACATGTGCCCTACTGGTTGTGCGCACGTACTGACATGTGCCCTACTGGTTGTGCGCACGTACTGACATGTCTGTGGAAGTGACAGATGCACACACACTACATGTTCATGTTTTTAAATGTATATATTTTGTAAAGTATTGTCTTTTCCCAGTAAGACTAGCTGTCACCATTGGCGTCGGCTAACGGGGATCCTAATGAATCAAAACCCATCTTACCCAGATCTGTAGCTTGACCCTCTTCTCGTTGCGGTAGACCGTCTTAACCTTGAAGTCGATGCCCACGGTGGAGACGAAGGCAGAGGTAAAGGAGTCATCAGCGTAGCGGAAGAGTAAGCTGGTCTTCCCCACGCTGCTGTTGCCGATGATCAGCAGCTTGAACATGTAGTCAAAGTTCTGGTCCGCGGCATCCTTCTGGGCCTGGGTCTGCTGCTGGCCGGCACCGGGGTCGCTCGCCAGCGCCATCTAGGAGCGGAGAGGAGGAAACAGTTGAAGCAGTGCAACTCCTAGACCAGGGGTGCGTTCAGTACGACACACACTGTTATAACGGAAACGGTCCTGTAACGAACGACCAGTTAAAGAACGTTATGATTATGGTGGCCCAGAGGCCAATTGAGTTGTGCAATTTCAAAATGGTCATATTGTTTGGGCCTCACCCCGCCCACATACAGTTGAAGACGGAAGTTTACATACACTTAGGTTGGAGTCATTAAAACTTGTTTTTCAAACACTCCACAAATTTCTTGTTAACAAACTATAGTTTTGGCAAGTCAGTTAGGACATCTACTTTGTGCATGACAAGCAATTTTCCCAACAATTGTTTACAGACAGATTATTTCATTTATAATTCACTGTATCACAATTCCAGTGGGTTCCAGTACACTAAAGTTGACTGTGCCTTTAAACAGCTTGGAAAATTCCAGAAAATGTTGAGGCTTTAGAAGCTTCTAATAGGCTAATTGACAGAATTTGAGTCAATTGGAGGTGTACCTGTGGATGCATTTCAAGTAGAGGTCGACCGATTATGATTTTTCAACGCCGATACCGATTATTGGAGGACCAAAAAAGCAGATACCGATTAGTTGGCCAATTTTTTATTTATTTGTAATAATGACAACTTAATATAATGACAACTTAATATAACTTACTATAATACATCAATAAAATCTAATTAGCCTCAAGTAAATAATGAAACATGTTCAATTTGGTTTAAATAATGCAAAAACAAAGTGTTGGAGAAGAAAGTAAAAGTGCAATATGTGCTATGTAAGAAAGCTAACGTTTCAGTTCCTTGCTCAGAACATGAGAACATATGAAAGCTGGTGGTTCCTTTTAATATGAGACTTCAATATTCCCAGGTAAGAAGTTTTAGGTTGTAGTTATTATAGGAATTATAGGACTATTTCCCTCTATACCATTTGTATTTCTAAGAATATTTTTGCATTGCCTGCGCCACGGTTCCAGCTGAAGGGGGGGGGGGGTGGCGTTCCCTGAGAGGGACGCCTCGCTTTAACAAGTTCCTTTGACTATTGGATGTTCTTATAGGCACTTTAGTATTGCCAGTGTAACAGTATAGCTTCTGTCCCTCTCCTCGCTCCTCCCTGGGCTCGAACCAGGAACACAACGACAACAGCCACCCTCGAAGCAGCATTACCCATGAGGAAGGGAAACAACTACTAGAAGACTTAGAGCAAGTGACGTTTGAAACGCTATTAGCGCGTGCTAACTAGCTAGCCATTTCACTTCGGTTACACCAGCCTCATATCGGGAGTTGATAGGCTTGAAGTCATAAACAGTGCAACGCACAACGAAGAACTGCTGGCAAAATGCACGAAAGTGCTGTTTGAATGAATGTTTACGCGCCTGCTTCTGCCTACCACCGTTCAGTCAGATACTTACATACTTGTATGCTCAGTCACATTATATGCAATGCAGGACACGCTAGATAATATCTAGTAATATCATCAACCATGTGTAGTTAACTGGTGATTATGATTGATTGTTTTTTATAAGATAAGTTTAATGCTAGCTAGCAACTTACCTTGGCTTACTGCATTCGTGTAACAGGCAATGAGCGAGAGGCAGGTCGTTATTGCGTTGGACGAGTTAACTGTAAGGTTGCAAGATTGAATTCCCCCGTGCTGACAAGGTGAAAATCTGTCGTTCTGCCCCTGAACGAGGCAGTTAACCATTCCTAGGCCATCATTGAGTAAGTAAGAATGTGTTCTTAAACTGACTTGCCTAGTTAAAAGGTATAAAAATATATTTTAAAAAATATATATATTTTTTGTTTTGTTTTAAATCGGCGCCCAAAAATACCGATTTCCGATTGTTATGAAAACTTGAAATCGGACCTAAATAAATCGGCCATCCCGATTAAAATCGGTCAACCTCTAATTTCAAGGCGTACCTTCAAACTCAGTGCCTCTTTTCTTAACATCATGGGAAAATCAAAAGAAATCAGCCAACACCAAAAAATTATAGGCCTCCACAAGTCTTGTTCATCCTTGGGAGCAATTTCCAAATGCCTGAAGGTACCACGTTCATCTGTACAAACAATGGTACGCAAGTATAAACACCATGGGACCACGCAGCCGTCAGGCCGCTCAGGAAGGAGACCCGTTCTGTCTCCTAGAGAGGAACGTACTTTGGTGCGAAAAGTGCAAATCAATCCCAGAACAACAGCAAAGGACCTTGTGAAAATGCTGGAGGAAACACGTACAAAAGTATCTATATGCACAGTAAATCGAGTCCTATATCGATATAACCTGAAAGGCCACTCAGCAAGGAAAAAGCCACTGCTCCAAAACGGTCATAAAAAGCCAGACTATGGGGACAAAATCGTACTTTTTGGAGAAATGTCCTCTGGTCTGATAAAACAAAAATAGAACTGTTTGGCCAGAATGACCGTCGTTATGTTTGGAGGAAAAAGGGGGAGGCTTGCAACCTGAAGAACACCATCCCAATCGTGAAGCACGGGGGTGGCCGCATCATGTTGTGGGGGTGCTTTGCTGCAGGAGGGACTGGTGCACTTCATAAAATAGATGGCATCATGAGGAAAGACAGTCATGTGGATATATTGAAGCAACATCTCAAGACATCAGTCAGGAAGTTAAAGCTTGGTCACAAATGGGTCTTCCAAATGGACAATGACCCCAAGCATACTTCCAAAGTTGTGGCAAAATGGCTTAAGGACAAGAAAGTCAAGGTATTGGAGTGGCCATCACAAAGCCCTGACCTCAATCCTATAGAACATTTGTGGGCAGAACTGAAAAAGTGTGTGCGAGCAAGGAGGCCTACAAACCTGACTCAGTTACACCAGCTCTGTCAGGAGGAATGGGCCAAAATTTACCCAACGTATTGTGGGAAGCTTGTGGAAGGCCGGAACGTTTGACCCAAGTTAAACAATTTAAAGGCAATACTACCAAATACTAATTGAGTGTATGTCAACTTTTGACCCACTGGGAATGTGATGAAAGAAATAAAAGCTTAAATAAATCATTCTCTCTACTATTATTGTGACATTTCCCATTCTTAAAATAAAGTGGTGATCCTAACTGACCTAAGACAGAATTTTTATTAGAATTAAATGTCAGGAATTGTGAAAAACTGAGTTTAAATGCATCTGGCTACGGTGTAAGTAAACTTCTGACATCAACTGTACTTTATAAAACTATTCAATATTTGATCAGTCATTGGACCGGACTATGTGATGATCAGGGTGAATTTACGACAATGTTGTGAGTCAGCAGGTTCCCTCCATAACTCTCGCTAGCCCTCTCTATTTTCCTGCATCGCGAATGAAAGCCAGAGTACACCCCCCCCCCCCCCCCGTCGCTATAGTCCTGTCCTGCAGTATGAATAAAAAGCCAAGGGTAATTCCACAGTAAAATGTATGCCAAACAAAAACCATTGATTTCAAAGTTGAACAAACCATACAACTCTGTGCACAAGGACTACTTTTAATAATAGAAGACAAAAACACATTCACTGGAAGAACTGTGCAGATGCAAAGTGTGGTAACAGAATAGTTTGTGTCCACGTTTTCTAAAAAACATCTGCTCTAAATAAAGATTCAACAATGTCTGCAGAAAGAATGGCGTGTCACCGATAACATGACACATTGACTTGAGGAGTCTACTTACTACCCGGTAACAGAATTTCATCATGGGTCTCTGATATGTACTACACAGAAATGGATAATCATGGATATGAACGTCATTCTCTTCATGGTGATGTATCTTAGGTATAAATATGAACTATCCTCCTTGGGTATTATTCTACACACATGGCTATTATTTTAATGGGCTCTGTCCCCAAACAGCAGCAAATTTGATTGGTCGGGACCAAATCAGAACCAATCACAGACGCCTAAGTTTCACAAGTTTGGACATCAAAGTAAAGCACAGCAGACCAGTAGAGTAGAGTAGAGTTCAGCAGAAGAGTAAAGTACAGTACATTAGTGTACTCAACTCTAGTCTGATCTACTCTATTTCTTCACTGTACCAAACTCTACTTTTCTTTACTGTCCTCTGCTGTGCAAACTTGTGAACCCAACTGTAGTTTGTGAATACTATGATTTCCCCCATTGTAGCCAATTCCAGATTTGGTAATGGATTTGAGTTTCACAAACAAAATTGCTATCAGTAAAAATACTAATTGATGGCTATACCTTCATTTGTAACTTTTGTGAACATTATCCTCCCTCCTAATGAGGGAGAGACATTAGAAAATATCTTAAAGATATGTGGGTTTTTGTTAACAGAATTAAGGCAAAGGGAAATGTTTCTTAAACTTAAAAAGTTCACTAAATATACACTGAACAAAAATCTAAACGCAAAATGTAGTGTTGGTCCCTGAAATAAATTATCCAAGAAAATTGTTCAAACACACAAAAAGCTTATTTCTCTCAAATGTAGTGCACAAATATGTTTACATCCCTGTTCGTGAGCATGTTTCCTTTGCCAAGATAATCCATCCACCTGACAGCTGTGGCAAATCAAAAAGCTGATTACGGCATGATCATTACACAGGTGCACCTTGTGCTGGGGACAATAAAATGGTCACTAAAATGTGCAGTGGTGTCACAACACAATGCCACAGATGTCACAAGTTGAGGGGGCGTGCAATTGGCATGCTGACTGCAGGAATATCCACCAGATGTGTTGCCAGAGAATTGAATGTTAATTTCTCTACCATAAGCCACCTCCAACGTACTCTTTGAGAATTTGTCAGTACATCCAACCGGCAAACCACATGTATGACGTCGTGTGGGCGAGCAGTTTGCTGATCTCAACGTTGTAAACAGAGTGCCATTTTATTTTACCAAGCAGGTCAGTTAAGAACAAATTCTTACTTCAATGACGGCCTAGGAACAGTGGGTTAACTGTCTTGTTCAGGGGCAGGATGACAGATTTTTACCTTGTCAGCTTGGGGATTCGATCTTGCAACCTTTCTGTTACTAGTCCAATGCTCTAACCACTAGGCTACCTGCCGCCCATTATGATACGGACAGGCATAAGCTACGGACAATGAACACAATTGCATTTTATTGATGGCAATTTGAATACACAGAGATACTGTGACGAGATCCTGAGGCCCATTGTCGTGCTTCACTGTAGCTTCCTTCACCGTATTCGATCTACAAACACAGCCTATTAGCCATACAATTAGCTGCTACACATTAACTCAGCACCGGGATTAAAAAACATTTATTACATACTGAGGGATCTGTTAGCAGAAGAAGTATTTTGTTAACAAAAGGTAAACAAATGTTTGCTTTACAGAACCATCTTTTTTTTGTGTAGTTTTACAGAACATTTCCTGCAATTCTAAACATTTTTGCTATGGGGTGGAGATACATTGTCACTGTTTTAAAGCAAATTGTCTGAAATTTTACCATTACTTTTTTTTGCCATGACTTATGCAAGGTTAATATGAAAGTAGTGAAAGTGACGAACAAAATCAATGGTTGCCCCCTGGAGGTCAGGAGCCCGGGGCATGCACCCGGTCGGTAGTTCGGCCATGATTACGACAAGTTTAGATAGCTGGCTAGACTAACTAGACTAATTTACCAATCTACATTTTGTTTTACAAACATGAGTTAATTGAGTGACTGTCAGTGAGGGGAAAAAGGAAATCTGCAGCAACCAAGTTTGGAAATGGCACTTTTTGTATTCTATTATTCTGACTCTCAACAATATGTAAAGACGCCGACTGAATTCCAAAAAACATTTCACATAAAGAGCCGGACCTCGGTGTCCTCACGGCCATGTATATGCCTCAACTTCTCAAAAATATAGACTGATTCGGAACCCAATTTGACATGCTCCTATAAACTTCACATGTTGATGCTCATGGGTCCTTTTACATGGAAATGACCCCAGAATGTCCACTTCTTCTCCCTCTAGCTCTCCTCCATCTCTCTGTCTCTCCTGGCCTGGAGCATATGAGGGACACTGAGCTGAGCAGTGCTCTTTGCCTGATTAAGACCGTTTCCTTGGCAACCAGCTCAGCACAAACCATCCAGGGCCATAAAAACTAATCTGGCCAACAAAAACTAAGCATTACAGAGACCCAACAGACACACACACTGAATACAGTAACACGACTAGAAGAAACCAGTGCATGTTACTGTTGCCAAAATAGCACTTAGATCTCAATTCTGACTGCATTCATGTTGGTCATGTTGGCATCTATGTTTGTGGCTTTTACGGGGAGAATTGACCCATATCAACACATTCAATTTCAATGTAGGCCTTTTTATCAATCATAAAACCACAGGTATATTCCCCTCCTTCAAAAGGGACATTCAAAAGCAAAGATACTACACATTTCCCTTTAAAATGGAGGTATATTAAGTAAAAATGACATATTCCACTATTAACAGTTGGGAACATTACAAGTCTATTTCAGTATGTTCCAACCTGAGGCTAGAATCATTATTCTATGTGACAAGGTGTACGTGACGTGACCCAGAGGAAGAGGGACTTGAGTCACAGTGGTGGTAGAAGGCAGGAAGGAGTCAGGACATGATGCAACATTCCACTCACTGTACATAGTGGGCATATCTAAAAATACTACTTTCCCTAGTCTAGAGTGCACTACTTCTGATCAGAACCACATAGCTGGGGTGTGTTTGTTTGTTTATGTGGATGGAAACGGTAAAGGAGGTGACTTGTTTGAGGTGATGGGTGGGACGCTTTTAATTCCTCCCAACCGGATATGATGACCCAAACAATTTATGGTTGTCTGCGGAATGGCACCCTGTTCCAAGTTTATATCCCGAATGGCACCCTATTTCAAGTTGTGCACTAGGGAGTGCCATTTGGGACGCAAACATTACAATCTCATGCATGTACGGCCAATAGACTAGAAGACTAATATACAAATGTAAACCGTTGAACTGCCTGCTCAAAAAGTAAACAGTAAGGCAATAAATTCCCAATTCAAGTTGGCCAACAGCTTTCGTCATTTTATAAATGTATTTAGTTGACGGTAATAGATCTGTACAAATAGGCCTAGTCTACTCTACTTTGATATAGTAGGACTAAAGCATACAAAATAATGAGAATACTGGTTGTAGGCACTTGCTGAAAGATTTTTACATAGAGAAGGCAACAGCTGTCCCAAAACCACACGAGTGGTCCTAGTCTAAACTGATTGTAGCCTTTTGCGGAAAAATATTAAAAACACCCATAACTTTTGAGTTTGACAATCATGAAAGGGATGCATCTCCGGGCTTCCATATGGCCAATATCTCATTGCTGTACAACATGAAAAATAAGAAAAGAACCAAAACACAAAACCTCATAAGAAATTCTCCTGAAAATACTGTCGCGTTCTTTACCTCAAATCCAGTGTGTGAATCGTTTTTTCGTCCACTCCCTCCTCCCGTTCCAACTCGATGTCTTTCTTTCCTCTCGCCTACTGTACGGTACTCCCGGATCTCATGCTCGCTCCTCCGTAGATTTTTGCGATATGGAAGGCTGCGGAAGTTTCCCTATATTAATCCAGTGTCACCGACAGACCGACCCAGAGAACAGCGATGAATCCACGTTCACACAACCTCTGTATGTAGTGTTGCCCGTTTGCTGAACTTCAAAGGTAGTTAACGAGTGCCGTGCGCACAGGGGTGCGCGTTGTGCATTTCAACATTGTTGCTTTTTGATGTATTGTTAGTTTTCTTATTTTCTCTCCCTCTCGTTCAACAACGTTTATATTGTTACAGTTCAGAAGGAATGTATAGTCAACCAGGCAAACAAATACAAGATTCTCCACCTTTTCCTCTACAACAGTTACTGAAATATTGTATTACTAAATATTAAATCGATATAGATGAGAATACATACAGGGATCAGCGTAGTTAAAAGAAAAACCCAATCAGCTTTAGTATCAGCGATAGTGTGATATGTAGGCATATGAGTAGGGTTTCAAAATGCCAGTGTCTTTACCAAAATTCCCCGGTTTTCCACAAATCCTGGTTGGAAATTCCTGGAATTAGGAGGGAATAAGAAATCCTGGAAAACTCCTACCAGGATTTCCTTAAAACCGGGGAATTTGGGGAAAGTTACCAGAATGGCGCAACCCTGTGTATTAGACACATGTTGATATATTTATACCACTAACTAAACCGTGGGAATGTATTTATATCTTATCATGGAGGATACCCAACCCACATTACGGTTTTGATTGAATAGGGCCTTATGTATTACTGAGAAGTTCCAACTAGCACCTGAATGCTGCATCATTCTTCATTCAGCCTTCTGAATGTCCATCCCCACAGCAAAGTGATGAAGGCAGTCTAGCATACTGTACAGTCTAGTTGACACAGAGCAATATGAAAGGTATGGTCTAGCTGACTGGCCTGTACCACCCAGGGCTCTGACTGATCATATAAATAATGCTCCTTCCTGCATGAGAAAAGGAAGTACGCTATAGATCCTGGGCACAAGGCCAAATGGCACCCTACTCATTTAGTGCACTACTTTTGATCCTGTGGTCAAAAGTAGTGCACTATATAGGAAATAAGTTGTCATTTGGGACACAGATTCTGGGGGATTGAGATGCAGGAGGCCTGCCATATTGCAGTAGAGTGGATTTTTAATTTGAGCTGTGTGCTTTGAGAAGCATTACAAATATCTTCTGCGTGACTGCAATGCACCACTTATCTCTCAGTGCAATTGTTCTGACTAGGCATAGTTGTCTGGTTCTTAATGATAAGCCATAGGATGGACTGAGTTAACATGAAGTATTCTCACTATTTCTATCTTTATCTAAATACTGTAATCAAATCTTACTTTAAATATAGCATTTAACATAGGAATTTGTTTTGTATCTTTTAGTTATCCAATATAACATTAAACAAAAAAAAAAACAATTCTAATTACTTTGTATTAAAATATATACAACATTGTGTACAATAACAAAATACCTCAATGTAAACAATGTAAAACTTAAACTTCCAAGTACAAAATATCAAACTACCCATTCTACATCATCCCCACACCAGTCTAAAGCAGTGATTGATCTGTCAAAAATATATTACTTCTACTGAAGTAGGAAACTACAGATGAAAGAATGTTTCTCTCAGTCTATCTACATGACGAAGAAAGCTGGTTTCTCTGATAAGATGTGGATGAGCAGGTTTATCTGAGATTGAAAAAAATATAAAACTACCCAAATTATACATCATGTACTGCCCAATCCTAATGTACCACACTACACTTATATAAATACTGTTTTTATTTGGACAGGTTTGTCCCAGATAAG
>NW_027260392.1:0-10658 GCF_045791955.1 Oncorhynchus clarkii lewisi
GAGGAGGGGTGGAGAGAGGAGGGTTGGGAAGACAGGAGGGTTGGAGAGAGGAGGGGTGGAGAGAGGAGGGGTGGAGAGAGGAGGGTTGGAGACAGGAGGGGTGGAGAGAGGAGGGGTGGAGAGAGGAGGGTTGGAGACAGGAGGGGTGGAGAGAGGAGGGGTGGAGAGAGGAGGGTTGGAGACAGGAGGGGTGGAGAGAGGAGGGTTGGAGACAAGAGGGTTGGAGACAGGAGGGGTGGAGAGAGGAGGGGTGGAGAGAGGAGGGTTGGAGACAGGAGGGGTGGAGAGAGGAGGGGTGGAGAGAGGAGAGGGTGGAGAGAGGAGGGGGTTGGAGAGGAGGGTTGGAGAGAGGAGGGGTGGAGAGAGGAGGGTTGGAGAGAGGAGGGTTGGGTAGAGGGAGGAGGGGTGGAGAGAGGAGGGTTGGAGAGAGGGTAGAGGGAGGAGGGGTGGAGAGAGGAGGGTTGGAGACAGGAGGGTTGGAGACAGGAGGGTTGGGTAGAGGGAGGAGGGGTGGAGAGAGGAGGGTTGGAGAGAGGGTAGAGGGAGGAGGGGTGGAGAGAGGAGGGTTGGAGACAGGAGGGTTGGGTAGAGGGAGGAGGGGTGGAGAGAGGAGGGTTGGAGAGAGGGTAGAGGGAGGAGGGGTGGAGAGAGGAGGGTTGGAGACAGGAGGGTTGGAGACAGGAGGGTTGGGTAGAGGGAGGAGGGGTGGAGAGAGGAGGGTTGGAGAGAGGGTAGAGGGAGGAGGGGTGGAGAGAGGAGGGTTGGAGACAGGAGGGTTGGGTAGAGGGAGGAGGGGTGGAGAGAGGAGGGTTGGAGAGAGGGTAGAGGGAGGAGGGGTGGAGAGAGGAGGGTTGGAGACAGGAGGGTTGGAGAGAGGAGGGTTGGAGAGAGGGTAGAGGGAGGAGGGGTGGAGAGAGGAGGGTTGGAGAGAGGGTAGAGGGTTGGAGAGAGGGTAGAGGGAGGAGGGGTGGAGAGAGGAGGGGTGGAGAGAGGAGGGTTGGAGAGAGGGTAGAGGGAGGAGGGGTGGAGAGAGGAGGGGTGGAGAGAGGGTAGAGGGAGGAGAGGGAGGAGGGGTGGAGAGAGGGTAGAGGGAGGAGGGGTGGAGAGAGGGAGGAGGGTTTGAGAGAGGAGGGGTGGAGAGCGGAGGGTTGGAGAGAGGGTAGAGGGAGGAGGGGTGGAGAGAGGGTAGAGGGAGGAGGGGTGGAGAGAGGGAGAGGGAGGAGGGTTGGAGAGAGGGTAGAGGGAGGAGGGTTGGAGAGAGGGTAGAGGGAGGAGGGTTGGAGAGAGGGTAGAGGGAGGAGGGTTGGAGAGAGGGTAGAGGGAGGAGAGGGTAGAGGGAGGAGGGGTGGAGAGAGGGTAGAGGGAGGAGGGGTGGAGAGAGGGTAGAGGGACGAGGGGTGGAGAGAGGGTAGAGGGAGGAGGGGTAGAGGGAGGAGGGGTGGAGAGAGGAGGGTTGGAGACAGGAGGGGTGGAGAGAGGAGGGGTGGAGAGAGGAGGGTTGGAGACAGGAGGGGTGGAGAGAGGAGGGGTGGAGAGAGGAGGGGTGGAGAGAGGAGGGTTGGAGACAGGAGGGGTGGAGAGAGGAGGGGTGGAGAGAGGAGGGTTGGAGACAGGAGGGGTGGAGAGAGGAGGGTTGGAGAGAGGAGGGTTGGAGACAGGAGGGGTGGAGAGAGGAGGGTTGGAGACAGGAGGGTTGGAGACAGGAGGGTTGGGTAGAGGGAGGAGGGGTGGAGAGAGGAGGGTTGGAGAGAGGGTAGAGGGAGGAGGGGTGGAGAGAGGAGGGTTGGAGACAGGAGGGTTGGGAGAGGGAGGAGGGGTGGAGAGAGGAGGGTTGGAGAGAGGGTAGAGGGAGGAGGGGTGGAGAGAGGAGGGGTGGAGAGAGGAGGGTTGGAGACAGGAGGGGTGGGAGAGGAGGGGTGGAGAGAGGAGGGTTGGAGACAGGAGGGGTGGAGAGAGGAGGGTTGGAGAGAGGGTAGAGGGAGGAGGGGTGGAGAGAGGAGGGTGGAGACAGGAGGGTTGGAGAGGAGGGTTGGGTAGAGGGAGGAGGGGTGGAGAGAGGAGGGTTGGAGAGAGGGTAGAGGGAGGAGGGGTGGAGAGAGGAGGGTTGGAGACAGGAGGGTTGGGTAGAGGGAGGAGGGGGGAGAGAGGAGGGTTGGAGAGAGGGTAGAGGGAGGAGGGGTGGAGAGAGGAGGGTTGGAGACAGGAGGGTTGGAGAGAGGAGGGTTGGAGAGAGGGTAGAGGGAGGAGGGGTAGAGGGAGGAGGGGTGGAGAGAGGGTAGAGGGAGGAGGGGTGGAGAGAGGAGGGGTGGAGAGAGGAGGGTTGGAGAGAGGGTAGAGGGAGGAGGGGTGGAGAGAGGAGGGGTGGAGAGGAGGGGTGGAGAGAGGAGGGTTGGAGAGAGGGTAGAGGGAGGAGGGGTGGAGAGAGGAGGGGTGGAGAGAGGAGGGTTGGAGAGAGGGTAGAGGGAGGAGGGGTGGAGAGAGGGTAGAGGGAGGAGGGGTGGAGAGAGGGTAGAGGGAGGAGGGTTGGAGAGAGGGTAGAGGGAGGAGAGGGTAGAGGGAGGAGGGGTGGAGAGAGGGAGGAGGGTTGGAGAGAGGGAGGAGGGGTGGAGAGAGGGGAGAGGGTAGAGGGAGGAGGGGTGGAGAGAGGGTAGAGGGAGGAGAGTGTAGAGGGAGGAGGGGTGGAGAGAGGGTAGAGGGAGGAGAGGGTAGAGGGAGGAGGGGTGGAGAGAGGAGGGGTGGAGAGAGGGTAGAGGGAGGAGAGGGAGGAGGGGTGGAGAGAGGGTAGAGGGAGGAGGGGTGGAGAGAGGGAGGAGGGTTGGAGGGAGGAGGGGTGGAGAGAGGGTAGAGGGAGGAGAGGGTAGAGGGAGGAGGGGTGGAGAGAGGGTAGAGGGAGGAGGGTTTGAGAGAGGAGGGGTGGAGAGCGGAGGGTTGGAGAGAGGGTAGAGGGAGGAGGGGTGGAGAGAGGGTAGAGGGAGGAGGGGTGGAGAGAGGGTAGAGGGAGGAGGGTTGGAGAGAGGGTAGAGGGAGGAGGGTTGGAGAGAGGGTAGAGGGAGGAGGGTTGGAGAGAGGGTAGAGGGAGGAGGGTTGGAGAGAGGGTAGAGGGAGGAGAGGGTAGAGGGAGGAGGGGTGGAGAGAGGGTAGAGGGAGGAGGGGTGGAGAGAGGGTAGAGGGACGAGGGGTGGAGAGAGGGTAGAGGGAGGAGAGGGTAGAGGGAGGAGGGGTGGAGAGAGGAGGGTTGGAGACAGGAGGGGTGGAGAGAGGAGGGGTGGAGAGAGGAGGGTTGGAGACAGGAGGGGTGGAGAGAGGAGGGGTGGAGAGAGGAGGGTTGGAGACAGGAGGGGTGGAGAGAGGAGGGGTGGAGAGAGGAGGGTTGGAGACAGGAGGGGTGGAGAGAGGAGGGGTGGAGAGAGGAGGGTTGGAGACAGGAGGGGTGGAGAGATGAGGGGTGGAGAGAGGAGGGTTGGAGACAGGAGGGGTGGAGAGAGGAGGGGTGGAGAGAGGAGGGTTGGAGACAGGAGGGGTGGAGAGAGGAGGGGTGGAGAGAGGAGGGTTGGAGACAGGAGGGGTGGAGAGAGGAGGGGTGGAGAGAGGAGGGTTGGAGACAGGAGGGGTGGAGAGAGGAGGGTTGGAGACAAGAGGGTTGGAGACAGGAGGGGTGGAGAGAGGAGGGGTGGAGAGAGGAGGGTTGGAGACAGGAGGGGTGGAGAGAGGAGGGGTGGAGAGAGGAGGGTTGGAGACAGGAGGGGTGGAGAGAGGAGGGGTGGAGAGAGGAGGGGTGGAGAGAGGAGGGTTGGAGACAGGAGGGGTGGAGAGAGGAGGGGTGGAGAGAGGAGGGTTGGAGACAGGAGGGGTGGAGAGAGGAGGGGTGGAGAGAGGAGGGTTGGAGACAGGAGGGGTGGAGAGAGGAGGGTTGGAGACAAGAGGGTTGGAGACAGGAGGGGTGGAGAGAGGAGGGGTGGAGAGAGGAGGGTTGGAGACAGGAGGGGTGGAGAGAGGAGGGGTGGAGAGAGGAGGGGTGGAGAGAGGAGGGGTGGAGAGAGGAGGGTTGGAGAGAGGAGGGGTGGAGAGAGGAGGGTTGGAGAGAGGAGGGTTGGAGACAGGAGGGGTGGAGAGAGGAGGGTTGGAGACAGGAGGGGTGGAGAGAGGAGGGGTGGAGAGAGGGTAGAGGGAGGAGGGTGGAGAGAGGAGGGTTGGAGAGAGGGTAGAGGGAGGAGGGGTGGAGAGAGGAGGGTTGGAGACAGGAGGGTTGGGTAGAGGGAGGAGGGGTGGAGAGAGGAGGGTTGGAGAGAGGGTAGAGGGAGGAGGGGTGGAGAGAGGAGGGTTGGAGACAGGAGGGTTGGAGACAGGAGGGTTGGGTAGAGGGAGGAGGGGTGGAGAGAGGAGGGTTGGAGAGAGGGTAGAGGGAGGAGGGGTGGAGAGAGGAGGGTTGGAGACAGGAGGGTTGGGTAGAGGGAGGAGGGGTGGAGAGAGGAGGGTTGGAGAGAGGGTAGAGGGAGGAGGGGTGGAGAGAGGAGGGTTGGAGACAGGAGGGTTGGAGAGAGGAGGGTTGGAGAGAGGGTAGAGGGAGGAGGGGTGGAGAGAGGAGGGTTGGAGAGAGGGTAGAGGGTTGGAGAGAGGGTAGAGGGAGGAGGGGTGGAGAGAGGAGGGGTGGAGAGAGGAGGGTTGGAGAGAGGGTAGAGGGAGGAGGGGTGGAGAGAGGAGGGGTGGAGAGGAGGGGTGGAGAGAGGAGGGTTGGAGAGAGGGTAGAGGGTTGGAGAGAGGGTAGAGGGAGGAGGGGTGGAGAGAGGAGGGGTGGAGAGAGGAGGGTTGGAGAGAGGGTAGAGGGAGGAGGGGTGGAGAGAGGAGGGGTGGAGAGGAGGGGTGGAGAGAGGAGGGTTGGAGAGAGGGTAGAGGGAGGAGGGGTGGAGAGAGGAGGGGTGGAGAGAGGAGGGTTGGAGAGAGGGTAGAGGGAGGAGGGGTGGAGAGAGGGTAGAGGGAGGAGGGTTGGAGAGAGGGTAGAGGGAGGAGGGTTGGAGAGAGGGTAGAGGGAGGAGAGGGTAGAGGGAGGAGGGGTGGAGAGAGGGAGGAGGGTTGGAGAGAGGGAGGAGGGGTGGAGAGAGGGGAGAGGGTAGAGGGAGGAGGGGTGGAGAGAGGGTAGAGGGAGGAGAGTGTAGAGGGAGGAGGGGTGGAGAGAGGGTAGAGGGAGGAGAGGGTAGAGGGAGGAGGGGTGGAGAGAGGAGGGGTGGAGAGAGGGTAGAGGGAGGAGAGGGAGGAGGGGTGGAGAGAGGGTAGAGGGAGGAGGGGTGGAGAGAGGGATGAGGGTTGGAGGGAGGAGGGGTGGAGAGAGGGTAGAGGGAGGAGAGGGTAGAGGGAGGAGGGGTGGAGAGAGGGTAGAGGGAGGAGGGTTTGAGAGAGGAGGGGTGGAGAGCGGAGGGTTGGAGAGAGGGTAGAGGGAGGAGGGGTGGAGAGAGGAGGGTTGGAGAGAGGGTAGAGGGAGGAGGGGTGGAGAGAGGAGGGGTGGAGAGAGGAGGGTTGGAGAGAGGGTAGAGGGAGGAGGGGTGGAGAGAGGGTAGAGGGAGGAGGGGTGGAGAGAGGGTAGAGGGAGGAGGGTTGGAGAGAGGGTAGAGGGAGGAGAGGGTAGAGGGAGGAGGGGTGGAGAGAGGGAGGAGGGTTGGAGAGAGGGAGGAGGGGTGGAGAGAGGGGAGAGGGTAGAGGGAGGAGGGGTGGAGAGAGGGTAGAGGGAGGAGAGTGTAGAGGGAGGAGGGGTGGAGAGAGGGTAGAGGGAGGAGAGGGTAGAGGGAGGAGGGGTGGAGAGAGGAGGGGTGGAGAGAGGGTAGAGGGAGGAGAGGGAGGAGGGGTGGAGAGAGGGTAGAGGGAGGAGGGGTGGAGAGAGGGAGGAGGGTTGGAGGGAGGAGGGGTGGAGAGAGGGTAGAGGGAGGAGAGGGTAGAGGGAGGAGGGGTGGAGAGAGGGTAGAGGGAGGAGGGTTTGAGAGAGGAGGGGTGGAGAGCGGAGGGTTGGAGAGAGGGTAGAGGGAGGAGGGGTGGAGAGAGGGTAGAGGGAGGAGGGGTGGAGAGAGGGTAGAGGGAGGAGGGTTGGAGAGAGGGTAGAGGGAGGAGGGTTGGAGAGAGGGTAGAGGGAGGAGGGTTGGAGAGAGGGTAGAGGGAGGAGGGTTGGAGAGAGGGTAGAGGGAGGAGAGGGTAGAGGGAGGAGGGGTGGAGAGAGGGTAGAGGGAGGAGGGGTGGAGAGAGGGTAGAGGGACGAGGGGTGGAGAGAGGGTAGAGGGAGGAGAGGGTAGAGGGAGGAGGGGTGGAGAGAGGAGGGTTGGAGACAGGAGGGGTGGAGAGAGGAGGGGTGGAGAGAGGAGGGTTGGAGACAGGAGGGGTGGAGAGAGGAGGGGTGGAGAGAGGAGGGTTGGAGACAGGAGGGGTGGAGAGAGGAGGGGTGGAGAGAGGAGGGTTGGAGACAGGAGGGGTGGAGAGAGGAGGGGTGGAGAGAGGAGGGTTGGAGACAGGAGGGGTGGAGAGATGAGGGGTGGAGAGAGGAGGGTTGGAGACAGGAGGGGTGGAGAGAGGAGGGGTGGAGAGAGGAGGGTTGGAGACAGGAGGGGTGGAGAGAGGAGGGGTGGAGAGAGGAGGGTTGGAGACAGGAGGGGTGGAGAGAGGAGGGGTGGAGAGAGGAGGGTTGGAGACAGGAGGGGTGGAGAGAGGAGGGTTGGAGACAAGAGGGTTGGAGACAGGAGGGGTGGAGAGAGGAGGGGTGGAGAGAGGAGGGTTGGAGACAGGAGGGGTGGAGAGAGGAGGGGTGGAGAGAGGAGGGTTGGAGACAGGAGGGGTGGAGAGAGGAGGGGTGGAGAGAGGAGGGGTGGAGAGAGGAGGGTTGGAGACAGGAGGGGTGGAGAGAGGAGGGGTGGAGAGAGGAGGGTTGGAGACAGGAGGGGTGGAGAGAGGAGGGGTGGAGAGAGGAGGGTTGGAGACAGGAGGGGTGGAGAGAGGAGGGTTGGAGACAAGAGGGTTGGAGACAGGAGGGGTGGAGAGAGGAGGGGTGGAGAGAGGAGGGTTGGAGACAGGAGGGGTGGAGAGAGGAGGGGTGGAGAGAGGAGGGGTGGAGAGAGGAGGGGTGGAGAGAGGAGGGTTGGAGAGAGGAGGGGTGGAGAGAGGAGGGTTGGAGAGAGGAGGGTTGGAGACAGGAGGGGTGGAGAGAGGAGGGTTGGAGACAGGAGGGGTGGAGAGAGGAGGGGTGGAGAGAGGGTAGAGGGAGGAGGGTGGAGAGAGGAGGGTTGGAGAGAGGGTAGAGGGAGGAGGGGTGGAGAGAGGAGGGTTGGAGACAGGAGGGTTGGGTAGAGGGAGGAGGGGTGGAGAGAGGAGGGTTGGAGAGAGGGTAGAGGGAGGAGGGGTGGAGAGAGGAGGGTTGGAGACAGGAGGGTTGGAGACAGGAGGGTTGGGTAGAGGGAGGAGGGGTGGAGAGAGGAGGGTTGGAGAGAGGGTAGAGGGAGGAGGGGTGGAGAGAGGAGGGTTGGAGACAGGAGGGTTGGGTAGAGGGAGGAGGGGTGGAGAGAGGAGGGTTGGAGAGAGGGTAGAGGGAGGAGGGGTGGAGAGAGGAGGGTTGGAGACAGGAGGGTTGGAGAGAGGAGGGTTGGAGAGAGGGTAGAGGGAGGAGGGGTGGAGAGAGGAGGGTTGGAGAGAGGGTAGAGGGTTGGAGAGAGGGTAGAGGGAGGAGGGGTGGAGAGAGGAGGGGTGGAGAGAGGAGGGTTGGAGAGAGGGTAGAGGGAGGAGGGGTGGAGAGAGGAGGGGTGGAGAGGAGGGGTGGAGAGAGGAGGGTTGGAGAGAGGGTAGAGGGTTGGAGAGAGGGTAGAGGGAGGAGGGGTGGAGAGAGGAGGGGTGGAGAGAGGAGGGTTGGAGAGAGGGTAGAGGGAGGAGGGGTGGAGAGAGGAGGGGTGGAGAGGAGGGGTGGAGAGAGGAGGGTTGGAGAGAGGGTAGAGGGAGGAGGGGTGGAGAGAGGAGGGGTGGAGAGAGGAGGGTTGGAGAGAGGGTAGAGGGAGGAGGGGTGGAGAGAGGGTAGAGGGAGGAGGGTTGGAGAGAGGGTAGAGGGAGGAGGGTTGGAGAGAGGGTAGAGGGAGGAGAGGGTCTAGGGAGGAGGGGTGGAGAGAGGGAGGAGGGTTGGAGAGAGGGAGGAGGGGTGGAGAGAGGGGAGAGGGTAGAGGGAGGAGGGGTGGAGAGAGGGTAGAGGGAGGAGAGTGTAGAGGGAGGAGGGGTGGAGAGAGGGTAGAGGGAGGAGAGGGTAGAGGGAGGAGGGGTGGAGAGAGGAGGGGTGGAGAGAGGGTAGAGGGAGGAGAGGGAGGAGGGGTGGAGAGAGGGTAGAGGGAGGAGGGGTGGAGAGAGGGAGGAGGGTTGGAGGGAGGAGGGGTGGAGAGAGGGTAGAGGGAGGAGAGGGTAGAGGGAGGAGGGGTGGAGAGAGGGTAGAGGGAGGAGGGTTTGAGAGAGGAGGGGTGGAGAGCGGAGGGTTGGAGAGAGGGTAGAGGGAGGAGGGGTGGAGAGAGGGTAGAGGGAGGAGGGGTGGAGAGAGGGTAGAGGGAGGAGGGTTGGAGAGAGGAGGGTTGGAGAGAGGGTAGAGGGAGGAGGGTTGGAGAGAGGGTAGAGGGAGGAGGGTTGGAGAGAGGGTAGAGGGAGGAGGGTTGGAGAGAGGGTAGAGGGAGGAGAGGGTAGAGGGAGGAGGGGTGGAGAGAGGGTAGAGGGAGGAGGGGTGGAGAGAGGGTAGAGGGACGAGGGGTGGAGAGAGGGTAGAGGGAGGAGAGGGTAGAGGGAGGAGGGGTGGAGAGAGGAGGGTTGGAGACAGGAGGGGTGGAGAGAGGAGGGGTGGAGAGAGGAGGGTTGGAGACAGGAGGGGTGGAGAGAGGAGGGGTGGAGAGAGGAGGGTTGGAGACAGGAGGGGTGGAGAGAGGAGGGGTGGAGAGAGGAGGGTTGGAGACAGGAGGGGTGGAGAGAGGAGGGGTGGAGAGAGGAGGGTTGGAGAGAGGAGGGGTGGAGAGAGGAGGGTTGGAGACAAGAGGGTTGGAGACAGGAGGGGTGGAGAGAGGAGGGGTGGAGAGAGGAGGGTTGGAGACAGGAGGGGTGGAGAGAGGAGGGGTGGAGAGAGGAGGGGTGGAGAGAGGAGGGTTGGAGAGAGGAGGGGTGGAGAGAGGAGGGTTGGAGAGAGGAGGGTTGGAGACAAGAGGGTTGGAGACAGGAGGGGTGGGAGAGAGGGTTGGAGACAGGAGGGGTGGAGAGAGGAGGGGTGGAGAGAGGAGGGTTGGAGAGAGGGTAGAGGGAGGAGGGTGGAGAGAGGAGGGTTGGAGAGAGGGTAGAGGGAGGAGGGGTAGAGAGAGGAGGGTTGGAGACAGGAGGGGGGTAGAGGGAGGAGGGGTGGAGAGAGGAGGGTTGGAGAGAGGGTAGAGGGAGGAGGGGTGGAGAGAGGAGGGTTGGAGACAGGAGGGTTGGAGACAGGAGGGTTGGGTAGAGGGAGGAGGGGTGGAGAGAGGAGGGTTGGAGAGAGGAGGGGTGGAGAGAGGAGGGGTTGGAGAGAGGAGGGTTGGGTAGAGGGAGGAGGGGTGGAGGAGAGGGTTGGAGGAGGGTAGAGGGAGGAGGGGTGGAGAGAGGAGGAGAGGAGGGTTGGAGAGAGGAGGGTGGAGAGAGGGGAGGGAGGGGGTGGAGAGAGGAGGGTTGGAGAGAGGAGGGGTGGAGAGAGGGTAGAGGGAGGAGAGAGGAGGGGTGGAGAGAGGAGGGTTGGAGAGGGTAGAGGGAGGAGGGGTGGAGAGAGGAGGGGTGGAGAGAGGGGTGGAGAGAGGAGGGTTGGAGAGAGGGTAGAGGGAGGAGGGGTGGAGAGAGGAGGGGTGGAGAGAGGAGGGTTGGAGAGAGGGTAGAGGGAGGAGGGTGGAGAGAGGGTAGAGGGAGGAGGGTTGGAGAGAGGGTAGAGGGAGGAGGGTTGGAGAGAGGGTAGAGGGAGGAGAGGGTAGAGGGAGGAGGGGTGGAGGAGGGAGAGGGTAGAGGGAGGAGGGGTGGAGAGAGGGTAGAGGGAGGAGGGGTGGAGAGAGGGTAGAGGGAGGAGAGTGTAGAGGGGGAGGGGTGGAGAGAGGGTAGAGGGAGGAGAGGGTAGAGGGAGGAGGGGTGGAGAGAGGAGGGGTGGAGAGAGGGTAGAGGGAGGAGAGGGGAGGGGTGGAGAGAGGGTAGAGGGAGGAGGGGTGGAGAGAGGGAGGAGGGTTGGAGGGAGGAGGGGTGGAGAGAGGGTAGAGGGAGGAGAGGGTAGAGGGAGGAGGGGTGGAGAGAGGGTAGAGGGAGGAGGGTTTGAGAGGAGGGGTGGAGAGCGGAGGGAGGGTAGAGGGAGGAGGGGTGGAGAGAGGGTAGAGGGAGGAGGGGTGGAGAGATGGTAGAGGGAGGAAGGTTGGAGAGCGGGTAGAGGGAGGAGGGTTGGAGAGAGGGTAGAGGGAGGAGGGTTGGAGAGAGGGTAGAGGGAGGAGGGTTGGAGAGAGGGTAGAGGGAGGAGAGGGTAGAGGGAGGGGGTGAGAGGGGTAGAGGGAGGAGGGGTGGAGAGAGGGTAGAGGGACGAGGGGTGGAGAGGGTAGAGGGAGGAGAGGGTGGGGAGGGGGTGGAGAGAGGTGAGGGAGGAGAGGGTAGAGGGAGGAGGGGTGGAGAGAGGGTAGAGGGAC
>NW_027260393.1:0-10653 GCF_045791955.1 Oncorhynchus clarkii lewisi
GCTGGGGGTTACTGTTAGAGCTGGGGGTTACTGTTAGAGCTGGGGGTTAGAGCTGGGGGTTACTGTTAGAGCTGGGGGTTACTGTTAGAGCTGGGGATTACTATTAGAGCTGGGGGTTACTGTTAGAGCTGGGGGTTAGAGCTGGGGGTTACTGTTAGAGGTTAGAGCTGGGTTACTGTTAGAGCTGGGGGTTACTGTTAGAGCTGGGGGTTGGAGCTGGGGGTTACTGTTAGAGCTGGGGGTTACTGTTAGAGCTGGGGGTTTGTTAGAGCTGGGGGTTGCTGGGGGTTAAGAGTGGGGGTTACTGTTAGAGCTGGGGGTTACTGTTAAAGCTGGGGGTTACTGTTAGAGCTGGGGGTTAGAGCTGGGGGTTACTATTAGAGCTGGGGGTTACTGTAAGAGCTGGGGTTACTGTTAGAGCTGGGGGGTTACTGTTAGAGCTGGGGGTTACTGTTAGAGCTCTGGGTTATGGCTGGGGGTTACTGTTAGAGCTGGGGGTTACTGTTAGAGCTGGGGGTTACTGTTAGAGCTGGGGGTTAGAGCTGGGGGTTACTGTTAGAGCTGGGGGTTACTGTTAGAGCTGGGGGTTACTGTTAGAGCTGGGGGTTAGAGCTGGGGGTTACTGTTAGAGCTGGGGGTTAGAGCTGGGGGTTACTGTTAGAGCTGGGGGTTACTGTTAGAGCTGGAGGTTACTGTTAGAGCTGGGGGTTACTGTTAGAGCTGGGGGTTACTGTTAGAGCTGGGGGTTAGACTGGGGTACTTTAGAGCTGGGGGTTACTGTTAGAGCTGGGGGTTACTGTTTGAGCTGTGGGTTAGAGCTGGGGGTTACTGTTACATCTGGGGGTTACTGTTAGATCTGGGGGTTAATGTTAGAGCTGGGGGTTAGAGCTGGGGGTTACTGTTAGAGCCAGGGGTGACGGCAGGGTCAGTCATTATCCCAACTCCCTCTGGTAC
Organism: Oncorhynchus clarkii lewisi; assembly: GCF_045791955.1. Classification (NCBI taxonomy): domain Eukaryota; kingdom Metazoa; phylum Chordata; class Actinopteri; order Salmoniformes; family Salmonidae; genus Oncorhynchus; species Oncorhynchus clarkii. The sequence goes on from NW_027260393.1 coordinate 955, forward strand.
ACCCTCAGAGAGTGGGGTGACGGCAGTGTCAGTCATTATCCCAACTCCCCCTGGTACACCCTCAGAGAGTGGGGTCACGGCAGGGTCAGTCATTATCCCAACTCCCCCTGGTACGCCCTCAGAGAGTGGGTTCACGGCAGGGTCAATCATTATCCCAACTCCCCCTGGTACACCTTCAGAGAGTGGGGTCACGGCAGGGTCAGTCATTATCCCAACTCCTGCTGGTACACCCTCAGAGAGTGGGGTCACGGAAGGGTCAGTCCTTATCCCAACTCCCGCTGGTACACCCTCAGAGAGTGGGGTCACGGCAGGGTCAGTCCTTATCCCAACTCCCCCTGGTACACCCTCAGAGAGTGGGAGTCTTGCTCAATATTTTTCACCTTGTCAGCCCAGGGGATTCGGACCAGCTACCTTTGAGTTAGAGCCAGATAGAGCTACAGGCTTCAGACTGGGTTAGACCCAGATAGAGCTACAGGTTTCAGACTGGGTTAGAGCCAGATAGAGCTATAGGCTTCAGACTGGGTTAGAGCCAGATAGAGCTACAGGTTTCAGACTGGGTTAGACCCAGATAGAACTACAGGTTTCAGACTGGCTTAGAGCCAGATAGAGGCTTCAGACTGGGTTAGAGCAAGATAGAGCTACAGGCTTCAGACTGGGTTAGAGCCAGATAGAGGTTTCAGGCTGGGTTAGAGCCAGATAGAGCTACAGGTTTCAGACTGGGTTAGACCCAGATAGAGCTACAGGCTTCAGACTGGGTTAGAGCCAGATAGAGCTACAGGTTTCAGACTGGGTTAGAGCCAGATAGAGCTACAGGTTCCAGACTGGGTTAGAGCCAGATAGAGCTACAGGTTCCAGACTGGGTTAGAGCCAGATAGAGGCTTCAGACTGGGTTAGAGCAAGATAGAGCTACAGGCTTCAGACTGGGTTAGAGCCAGATAGAGGTTTCAGGCTGGGTTAGAGCCAGATAGAGCTACAGGTTTCAGACTGGGTTAGAGCCAGATAGAGCTACAGGTTCCAGACTGGGTTAGAGCCAGATAGAACTACAGGTTTCAGACTGGGTTAGAGCCAGATAGAGCTACAGGTTTCAGACTGGGTTAGACCCAGATAGAGCTACAGGTTCCAGACTGGGTTAGAGCCAGATAGAGCTACAGGTTTCAGACTGGGTTAGCCAGATAGAGCTATAGGTTTCAGACTGGGTTAGAGCCAGATAGAGCCATAGGTTTCAGACTGGGTTAGAGCCAGATAGAACTATAGGCTTCAGACTGGGTTAGAGCCAGATAGAACTATAGGCTTCAGACTGGGTTAGAGCCAGATAGAACTATAGGGTTCAGACTGGGTTAGAGCCAGATAGAGGCTTCAGACTGGGTTAGAGCCAGATAGAACTACAGGCTTCAGACTGGGTTAGAGCCATATAGAGCTACAGGTTTCAGATTGGGTTAGAGCCAGATAGAGCTATAGGTTTCAGACTGGGTTAGAGCCAGATAGAACTACAGGTTTCAGACTAGGTTAGAGCCACATAGAACTACAGGCTTCAGACTGGGGTAGAGCCAGATAGAGGCTTCAGACTAGGTTAGAGCCAGATAGAGGCTTCAGACTGGGTTAGAGCCAGATAGAGCTACAGGTTTCAGACTGGGTTAGACCCAGATAGAGCTACAGGCTTCAGACTGGGTTAGAGCCAGATAGAACTACAGGTTTCAGACTGGGTTAGAGCAAGATAGAACTACAGGTTTCAGACTGGGTTAGAGCCAGATAGAGCTACAGGTTTCAAACTGGGTTAGAGCCAGATACAGCTATAGGCTTCAGACTGGGTTAGAGCCAGATAGAGCTACATGTTTCAGACTGGTTTAGACCCAGATAGAACTACAGGCTTCAGACTGGGTTAGAGCCAGATAGAGCTACAGGTTTCAGACTGGGTTAGAGCCAGATAGAGGCTTCAGACTGGGTTAGAGCCAGATAGAACTACAGGCTTCAGACTGGGTTAGAGCCATATAGAGCTACAGGTTTCAGATTGGGTTAGAGCCAGATAGAGCTATAGGTTTCAGACTGGGTTAGAGCCAGATAGAACTACAGGTTTCAGACTAGGTTAGAGCCACATAGAACTACAGGCTTCAGACTGGGGTAGAGCCAGATAGAGGCTTCAGACTAGGTTAGAGCCAGATAGAGGCTTCAGACTGGGTTAGAGCCAGATAGAGCTACAGGTTTCAGACTGGGTTAGACCCAGATAGAGCTACAGGCTTCAGACTGGGTTAGAGCCAGATAGAACTACAGGTTTCAGACTGGGTTAGAGCAAGATAGAACTACAGGTTTCAGACTGGGTTAGAGCCAGATAGAGCTACAGGTTTCAAACTGGGTTAGAGCCAGATACAGCTATAGGCTTCAGACTGGGTTAGAGCCAGATAGAGCTACATGTTTCAGACTGGTTTAGACCCAGATAGAACTACAGGCTTCAGACTGGGTTAGAGCCAGATAGAGCTACAGGTTTCAGACTGGGTTAGAGCCAGATAGAGGCTTCAGACTGGGTTAGAGCCAGATAGAACTACAGGTTTCAGACTGGGTTAGAGCCAGATAGAGCTACAGGTTTCAGACTGGGTTAGCCAGATAGAGCTATAGGTTTCAGACTGGGTTAGAGCCAGATAGAGCCATAGGTTTCAGACTGGGTTAGAGCCAGATAGAACTATAGGCTTCAGACTGGGTTAGAGCCAGATAGAACTATAGGCTTCAGACTGTGTTAGAGCCAGATAGAACTATAGGTTTCAGACTGGGTTAGAGCCAGATAGAGGCTTCAGACTGGGTTAGAGCCAGATAGAACTACAGGCTTCAGACTGGGTTAGAGCCAGATAGAGCTACAGGTTTCAGATTGGGTTAGAGCCAGATAGAGCTATAGGTTTCAGACTGGGTTAGAGCCAGATAGAACTACAGGTTTCAGACTAGGTTAGAGCCACATAGAACTACAGGCTTCAGACTGGGGTAGAGCCAGATAGAGGCTTCAGACTAGGTTAGAGCCAGATAGAGGCTTCAGACTGGGTTAGAGCCAGATAGAGCTACAGGTTTCAGACTGGGTTAGACCCAGATAGAGCTACAGGCTTCAGACTGGGTTAGAGCCAGATAGAACTACAGGTTTCAGACTGGGTTAGAGCAAGATAGAACTACAGGTTTCAGACTGGGTTAGAGCCAGATAGAGCTACAGGTTTCAAACTGGGTTAGAGCCAGATACAGCTATAGGCTTCAGACTGGGTTAGAGCCAGATAGAGCTACATGTTTCAGACTGGTTTAGACCCAGATAGAACTACAGGCTTCAGACTGGGTTAGAGCCAGATAGAGCTACAGGTTTCAGACTGGGTTAGAGCCAGATAGAGGCTTCAGACTGGGTTAGAGCCAGATAGAACTACAGGCTTCAGACTGGGTTAGAGCCATATAGAGCTACAGGTTTCAGATTGGGTTAGAGCCAGATAGAGCTATAGGTTTCAGACTGGGTTAGAGCCAGATAGAACTACAGGTTTCAGACTAGGTTAGAGCCACATAGAACTACAGGCTTCAGACTGGGGTAGAGCCAGATAGAGGCTTCAGACTAGGTTAGAGCCAGATAGAGGCTTCAGACTGGGTTAGAGCCAGATAGAGCTACAGGTTTCAGACTGGGTTAGACCCAGATAGAGCTACAGGCTTCAGACTGGGTTAGAGCCAGATAGAACTACAGGTTTCAGACTGGGTTAGAGCAAGATAGAACTACAGGTTTCAGACTGGGTTAGAGCCAGATAGAGCTACAGGTTTCAAACTGGGTTAGAGCCAGATACAGCTATAGGCTTCAGACTGGGTTAGAGCCAGATAGAGCTACATGTTTCAGACTGGTTTAGACCCAGATAGAACTACAGGCTTCAGACTGGGTTAGAGCCAGATAGAGCTACAGGTTTCAGACTGGGTTAGAGCCAGATAGAGGCTTCAGACTGGGTTAGAGCCAGATAGAACTACAGGTTTCAGACTGGGTTAGAGCCAGATAGAGCTACAGGTTTCAGACTGGGTTAGCCAGATAGAGCTATAGGTTTCAGACTGGGTTAGAGCCAGATAGAGCCATAGGTTTCAGACTGGGTTAGAGCCAGATAGAACTATAGGCTTCAGACTGGGTTAGAGCCAGATAGAACTATAGGCTTCAGACTGTGTTAGAGCCAGATAGAACTATAGGTTTCAGACTGGGTTAGAGCCAGATAGAGGCTTCAGACTGGGTTAGAGCCAGATAGAACTACAGGCTTCAGACTGGGTTAGAGCCAGATAGAGCTACAGGTTTCAGATTGGGTTAGAGCCAGATAGAGCTATAGGTTTCAGACTGGGTTAGAGCCAGATAGAACTACAGGTTTCAGACTAGGTTAGAGCCACATAGAACTACAGGCTTCAGACTGGGGTAGAGCCAGATAGAGGCTTCAGACTAGGTTAGAGCCAGATAGAGGCTTCAGACTGGGTTAGAGCCAGATAGAGCTACAGGTTTCAGACTGGGTTAGACCCAGATAGAGCTACAGGCTTCAGACTGGGATAGAGCCAGATAGAACTACAGGTTTCAGACTGGGTTAGAGCAAGATAGAACTACAGGTTTCAGACTGGGTTAGAGCCAGATAGAGCTACAGGTTTCAAACTGGGTTAGAGCCAGATACAGCTATAGGCTTCAGACTGGGTTAGAGCCAGATAGAGCTACATGTTTCAGACTGGTTTAGACCCAGATAGAACTACAGGCTTCAGACTGGGTTAGAGCCAGATAGAGCTACAGGTTTCAGACTGGGTTAGAGCCAGATAGAGGCTTCAGACTGGGTTAGAGCCAGATAGAACTACAGGTTTCAGACTGGGTTAGAGCCAGATAGAGCTACAGGTTTCAAACTGGGTTAGAGCCAGATAGAGCTACAGGTTTCAGACTGGGTTAGACCCAGATAGAGCTACAGGTTCCAGACTGGGTTAGAGCCAGATAGAGCTACAGGTTTCAGACTGGGTTAGCCAGATAGAGCTATAGGTTTCAGACTGGGTTAGAGCCAGATAGAGCCATAGGTTTCAGACTGGGCTAGAGCCAGATAGAGCTACAGGCTTCAGACTGGGTTAGAGACAGATAGAGCTATAGGTTTCAGACTGGGTTAGAGCCAGATAGAACTATAGGCTTCAGACTGGGTTAGAGCCAGATAGAAATATAGGCTTCAGACTGGGTTAGAGCCAGATAGAACTATAGGTTTCAGACTGGGTTAGAGCCAGATAGAGGCTTCAGACTGGGTTAGAGCCAGATAGAACTACAGGCTTCAGACTGGGTTAGAGCCAGATAGAGCTACAGGTTTCAGATTGGGTTAGAGCCAGATAGAGCTATAGGTTTCAGACTGGGTTAGAGCCAGATAGAACTACAGGTTTCAGACTAGGTTAGAGCCACATAGAACTACAGGCTTCAGACTGGGGTAGAGCCAGATAGAGGCTTCAGACTAGGTTAGAGCCAGATAGAGGCTTCAGACTGGGTTAGAGCCAGATAGAGCTACAGGTTTCAGACTGGGTTAGACCCAGATAGAGCTACAGGCTTCAGACTGGGTTAGAGCCAGATAGAACTACAGGTTTCAGACTGGGTTAGAGCCAGATAGAACTACAGGTTTCAGACTGGGTTAGAGCCAGATAGAGCTACAGGTTTCAAACTGGGTTAGAGCCAGATACAGCTATGGGCTTCAGACTGGGTCAGAGCCAGATAGAGCTACATGTTTCAGACTGGTTTAGACCCAGATAGAACTACAGGCTTCAGACTGGGTTAGAGCCAGATAGAGCTACAGGTTTCAGACTGGGTTAGAGCCAGATAGAGGCTTCAGACTGGGTTAGAGCCAGATAGAGCTACAGGTTTCAAACTGGGTTAGAGCCAGATAGAGGCTTCAGACTGGGTTAGAGCCAGATAGAACTACAGGTTTCAGACTGGGTTAGAGCCAGATAGAGGCTTCAGACTGGGTTAGAGCCAGATAGAACTACAGGTTTCAGACAGGCCCAACGCTAGGCTACCTGCTGGCCTACTTGTTAAGGATGTGTTTGTGTGTGTGTGTGTGTGTGTGTGTGTGCGTGTGTGTGTGTGTGTGTGTGTGTGTGTGTGTGTGTGTGTGTGTGTGTGTGTGTGTGTGTGTGTGTGTGTGTGTGTGTGTGTGTGTGTGTGTGTGTGTGTGTGTGTGTGTGTGTGTGTGTGTGTTTGTGTTTCCTAATTGAGTTGTGGTCATCTTCTAGTCCACATGGGTTGATCTATTCAGCCTGACAGACGACTGTTTGTCCCCACAGAGAGAGAGATGGGTAGAGGGAGGGAGGGGGGGGGGGGGGAAAACAGAAGAGGGATCGAGGGTTGAGAACTGACCAATGGGAAAGCGTTTAGGGTTTGTTAGATGGTGACACGTGACAGCAGAGTGTATGTTGCTATGGAGACAGAACTCATGTCTACTGCTGAACTATTTACAGTACAGAACAATCTAGTCTCTCTCTCTCTCTCTCTAACAGGAAGTGATGTGTGTCTCTCTTCATTACCCATAATGCTGTTCTTCCTCTAGACCTCACACAGCATCCTGTCCCACCCATCCTCTTCCTCCTCCTGGTCCATAACCCTAACCTGCTGCCCATAACCTTCATCTTCTCCCTAACCCTCTCTCATGTGACCCTGTTGTGCCACCCCTCACTCTAATCCTAACCGAACCTTCTAGAGCTCCTCCCTAACCCTCTCTCCTGTGACCCTGTTGTGCCACCCCTCACTCTAATCCTAACAGAACCTTCTAGAGCTCCTCCCTAACCCCCTCTCCTGTGACCCTGTTGTGCCACCCCTCACTCTAATCCTAACAGAACCTTCTAGAGCTCCTCCCTAACCCTCTCTCATGTGACCCTGTTGTGCCACCCCTCACTCTAATCCTAACATAACCTTCTAGAGCTCCTCCCTAACCCTCTCTCCTGTGACCCTGTTGTGCCACCCCTCACTCTAATCCTAACAGAACCTTCTAGAGCTCCTCCCTAACCCTCTCTCCTGTGACCCTGTTGTGCCACCCCTCACTCTAATCCTAACAGAACCTTCTAGAGCACATATGTCAGAGTCAAGGCCCGCGGGCCACATCCGGCCCGCAAGAAGGTTTTTTACGGCCCCTGGGATGATCTTGATTTATTATTAGAACCGGCCCGCAGCAAGCCGGCAGCCCGCAGATCTTTTACACGCACCAATACTACATTTCCCACAATGCAAAGGTGACGCACCGAGCAGTAGGCTGCTTCATTTCAATATTTATTGGCACAGCAGTCGTCAGCATCACAGTAAAATTAACTTTCAGATACCCATCAAAAATGGCAAAACGGAAGGTGGATACTGAGAACCGGGGGTTTCAAACAAGGTGGGAGTCGGAGTATATGTTCACGAAGGTAGCTGGAAAACCTGTGTGTCTTCTGTGTGGAGAAAGTGTGGCGGTACTGAAAGAGTATAATCTGAGACGACATTATGAAACGAAACACGCGGACAAAAACAAGAATATGGACATGGAACAAAGGCTACAAAAGGCAGAGGAATTAAAACGAGGCCTCAAATCTCGACAGGCTCTGTTCAAAAAAGCCAAATCACAAGGCCAGGCTGCTGTCAAGGCCAGTTTTATTTTGGCAGAAGAGATCGCTAAATCAGCCCGGCCATTTACGGAGGGGGATTTCATCAAAAACTGCATGATTAAAGTTTGTGACGAAGTTTGCCCAGAAAAAAGGCAACTCTTTTTAAATGTGAGTCTGAGCAGAAACACCATTGCCGAGAGAGTAGACCAGTTGTCCATCAATCTAAAAGAGCAGCTTGTGAAAAAGGGAAAAGATTTTATTGCATATTCCTTGGCTGTGGATGAGAGCACCGACATTTCTGACATTGCCCAGTTGTCAATTTTCATCCGCGGAGTGGACTCCAACCTAAGCGTGACAGAGGAGTTTTTGGCTTTACGTCCTATGCATGGCACAACTACGGGGCATGATTTGTATGAAGAGGTGTCAAGATGTGTAAATGAGATGGAGCTGCCTTGGGAAAAACTCGTGGGTTTGACAACCGACGGAGCACCTGCGATGTGTGGACACAGGAGCGGACTGGTGGCGAAGATACGGGAAAAGATGCAAGAGGAAAACGCGACAGGTGAGCTGACAGCTTATCATTGTATCATACACCAGGAAGCGTTGTGCGGTAAAGCCTTGAAAATGGAGCATGTAATGAGCATCATCACGCGCACAGTTAACTTTATCAGAGCCAAAGGTTTGAATCACCGCCAGTTCAAGGCATTTCTGACGGAGTTAGAAACGGAGCATGGTGATTTGCCTTATCACACAGAGGTGCGATGGCTAAGCCAGGGAAAGGTGCTTCAAAGATGTTTCGAGCTTCGTGAGGAGATTTGTCTGTTCTTGGACAGCAAAGGGAAAGACACAACACAACTCCGAGACGAAATGTTTCTGTGTGAAATGGCTTTTCTGTGTGACATTACGAGTCATCTGAATGCAATAAACTTGCAGCTGCAGGGTCGGGATCGTGTCATCTCTGATATGTACAGTACATTGAAGGCATTTAAAACCAAACTGACTCTGTGGGAGACGCAGATGCGGAAAGAAAATTTGAGCCACTTTCCCAGCTGCCAGACCATGAAAGAGAAGCTCTCTACCAGTGCGTTCCCGAGCACACAGTTGGCTGATAAAATAGGTATGCTTGCCGCTGACTTTCGACGCCGATTTGCTGACTTTGAAGCACAAAAAAAGCAGGTTGGAACTGCTCGGTAACCCATTTGCTGTTCACGTGGAAAGCTCACCACCAAACCTCCAAATGGAGTTGATTGACCTCCAATGCAATGATGCACTGAGGGCAAAATATGCGGCAGTGGGTGCTGCGGAGTTCGCCCGTTTCCTCCCCGGACAATGCCCCAGCTGCGCATCCAGGCTGCTCAAACGTTGTGGTCCATGTTTGGCAGCACATACCTGTGTGAACAACTGTTTTCTTTGATGAACCTGAACAAAACATCACACAGAAGTCGACTTACTGCTGAACACCTCCACTCAATTCTGAGGATTTCTTCAGCTCAGAGCCTTACCCCGAACATTGATGAACTTGTGGAAAAGATGGGACACCACCAAGTATCACCCTCAACCTCAAACAAGTGAACATTACTGTGCAATCACATATTTAGAGTTTTTACTCAGTTCAAGTTTAAAAGTTAAAATTTAATATTTGTTTTCACTGCATGTTACTTCTCCTTAAACAAAGTGTTGTTTTTGATTAATAGATTTTTGCACTTTATTTTTTTGTATTTCAATCCAATTATATTTTAAAAATATTTCAGTTGAGTGGATGATAGAAAATTGCTATTATTGTTTTTTCTTTGAAGTAAATTTAGCCCACTTTTGCTAAAATAGAAAATATAGTCTACTGATGGTGCCTTGAATACCGGTTTCTTTCATTTAATGTTCATGTTATGGGGATATTTATATAAAGGAAATTTGTCTTTTGTGTCTGTTGAAAATTAAAGATTACTGACAGAGCCATAAGAAAATATTGCTTTATTTATCTGATCATATTGTAATATATTTGTTAGGTTTTCAGTAGGTTCAATTAGGTTCACTAGACTATATGCGTCATTTAAAAAATTTTCAATGAACATTCGAACAGTCCGGCCCTCGTCTTGTAGCTGATTTTTTTATTTGGCCCTCCGTCCATTTGACTTTGACACCCCTGTT
>NW_027260394.1:0-10649 GCF_045791955.1 Oncorhynchus clarkii lewisi
GGATGCAAACTATCCGCACGTAGCAGAGTTTTGAGGTCTGTTGTGCTTTGTGTACAAGTCTGTATGTAATGCATCATTATCTTTGATGATCCATAAGTCCAGGTAGTTTATATTTCTCTCAACAGTCTACATGGTGAATTTGAGATATTCAGAGCTCTCGTTTAGCAGAGTTTGGAATTAATTTAGTTCCTGCTGACTTCCTTACCAGAGCACAAAGACATCATCTATGTATCTCTTCCATGAGAGGATTTTAGAAAGTAGGGAGTGTGTCTGTTTTGTAAGTGGTTCCTCAAATTGTTCCACACACAGGTTCACATAGTTTCTCATAGTTGGGGGCAAAGGAAAATAGGAAAAAGGAAAAACTCTGACTCAAAGATGAAGCAGCTATTGGATAATACCAATTTAGTGAGTTTCAAGATACAATCATTGGCTGGAGAAACGGTAGGGTCTCTCTACTGAAGGAAGTGTTGCAGGTCACAAAATATAATTTAAAAGTCTGCATTAAGGTGTCTGTAATAGAAAATACTTGTCTAAAACAAATATAGACATTAATAAATGCATTTCTATAGCTTCCAACATGTTTTACACTGGAGGAGGAGTAACAAGATGGCTGTGCAGTTGCCACCAAACAGAGGCCCCTGTTAGTCATCTAGGGTTAATACATATCATTGGACTGAACTGAAAATACATCAGAACCTCCCTGATGTTGTCTTTTATGTTGCAGGTGTTTTGGCCTGTTTTGGTCGACGAAATTTGATCGTCACAATGCCAGATAGACTGGATGTACTGACTGGCTCCTGTGTGCAAATCCCATGTTCATTTGATATTCATGACCCACATAATACATTTAACAGCGCAATACTACCCTCTGGAGTGTGGATTAAAGGAAACTCAAACTTTCGTGAGCGTCCGGACAGAGTGATATTTAACAGTAGTGAGACGGTCAACAGATATCAAGGGGAGATAACTGGAAACATGTCCCAGAAGAACTGCACCACAGTCTTCTTCAATGTAACCACCAATTACTCTGACATATACTTCTTCAGGATTGAGAGTAAACCATTCCTTGCAACAGATCCTGATAAGTGTTAATATAGTTGTCAGTGGTAAGAGACAATTTATCTTAAAACCATTTTTTTTTTTCCAGTTTAGATTCCTTGCATCAAAGATAAAAGTTGAACAAGTGGACAGTTTAACTGTTAGTGTAAAATATATTTATCTACAATGTATTACAGGTTTTCCTTCCAGTCCCATCATTACTGTCTCAGGTGAGGTGAAGGAAGGGACCCCTGTCAGCTTGAACTGCTCTGCTGTCGCTCCCTGTCCCGAACACCCCCCTGAGCTGACATGGACTCTCCCAACACAGTTCACACCTGAGAACCAACTGCATAAGAATCCAGACCAAACCAAATCAGTTCTCTCCACGGTGACCTTCACTCCGTCATACCTTCATCATGAGAAGAACATCACTTGTACTGCAGTCTACCCAGTAGTGACAAGCAACAAGACAGCTGAACATAACATGATGCTTAACGTTTCATGTAAGATTTAGTAACCGGTTCCAGTAGAATAGATCATTCTATCATGTTTTCACTGATGATTGTAATAGAGTGGTTTTGATGAGACTATTCAATATACCATATCCAGATACATTCTAAATGAACCCCTCTCCCCCAGTCTCTCCTAAGGACACCTTGGCCTCCATCAGTCCAGCTGATTCAGTATCAGTGGGCAGCTGTGTTAATCTGACCTGCAGCAGTACAGCCAACCCTCCTGTGACAAACTTCACCTGGTTCCAGATCAGTGGGGGTAAACGAACACAGGTAGCATCTGGACAGAGTTACACCCTCAATGTGACTGTTGGTGATGGAGGACTGTACTACTGTGAAGGAAGAAATAGTCACGGCTGTGGGAAGTCGAATGAAGTTCAGCTGGCTATAAAAGGTAAAATTGGCACGTAGGGCACAATCGTAGGTTAGATATACAATATATATATTCAAAAGTATGTGGACACCCCTTCAAATACGTGGATTCAGCTATTAAATCCTCAGATGTTTTGCTGACAGGTGTTTAAAATCGAGCACACAGCCATGCAATCTCTGTAGACAAACATTGGCAGTAGGACTGCAACATTCACTACCGAGTTCCAAACTGCCTTTGGAAGCAACGGCAGCACCAGAACTGTTTGTTGAGGGCTTCATGAAATGGGTTTCCATGGCAGAACAGCCGCACACAAGCCTAAGATCACTATGTGCAGTGCCAAGAATCAGCTGCAGTGGTGTAAAGCTCACTGCCATTGGACTCTGGAAAAGTGGAAATCCGTTCTCTGGCGTGTTGAAAATACGATTCACCATCTGGCAGTCCGGCGGACGAATCTGGGTTTTGACGGATACCAGGTGAACACTACCTGCACCAAAGCATAGTGCCAACTGTAAAGTTTGGTGGATGAGGAATAATGGTCTGTGGCTGTTTTTCATGGTTTGGGCTAGGCCCCTTAGTTCCAGTGAAGGGAATTCTTAAGGCTACAGCATACAATGACATTCTATATTCCATATTAATGGCCATGATTTTGGAATGAGATGTTTGACGAGCAGGTGTCCACATACTTTTGGTCAGGTAGTGCACTGTAGAGATCTTTTTGTGAGAATTGACCATAATATGTGCTGTATTTTCAGGGCAAGAAGAGTCAAAAACCTCAGGGGTTGGTTTCTGGTTTCTGGTTTCTGGGGTTGCAGCAGGAACTCTGGGGGCCATTTTGCTTATCAGCCTGATCAGTCTTTTTGTATGGTAAGAACAATTCCTGGCATCAACGCAAAGCAATTTTATTTCTGCTGTGTTTGTGTTTTGCATATGAAATCCCTCTCAGTGCATTCAGAATACCTTTCTAAATGTCTTCCAGGAGGAGAAACTCGAGGCTCCACGATGGACTTGAAAGGACAGACAGTCCACAGGGACAGGTGGGAATAAGGCTCAACTTTAAAAACCATCTACAAAGTGTATCTAAGGAAGTACTGAATTAATGCTGAAACTATTCAAAGCCATGATATTAACATAGTTTCAGAGCAAGTTTAGGGGGAGATGACCACATCGAAAACAATGCCACATCCTGTAATGACATGGAATGATAACAGAATAGCTGTTGGACTTTGACAGTGTTTACTGTCTTTACACCTGTCAGTTGAATTGACATTTTCATTGACATCCCCTCAGTATGTGTTGTGTAACCTGCTGACCTTAGAGTTTTACACATTACTGAGCTTAGAGCTTTACACCTGTTCCTCTCTCTGTGTTCTCTCCACAGAACTCCCCGGTTGGGACAGTGTGTACTAACCAGGCCACAGCCGGAGAGGAACCAGAGGAACCTGCAGAAGACCAGCCTGAAGAGATCCAATACGGTGACATAGACTTCTCCAAACTACAGACCAAAGAGACCCCAGCTGCAGCCCAGGACAGGGTCCAGGGACAGGAGAGTGAGTACGCTGAAGTCAACGTGACTGGGAGAGGGGCCCAGGAACCACCTCTTAACAACCTCAATGGGCTTTATGCACAAGTGAATAAAACAGGTGGATGCTAAGCATTTTGCAATTGGGTATCAAGTGTTTTTATGTACAGTATTATCATTGTGTATCTGTTTCTATTGGTACTTTTGTTACATTTATAATTGTGTGCTCTTTAATTATCTGCATATTTGTAGAATTTTCTGGGGTGAAAAGTGTTTAACTGTTACTATAGTGTTGATATGATGATGCAGGCTACTGTTTAATTTTGGACCATTTATTTTGAGTGTTGAGTTCACAGAGCATCTGTTTAATGGGTTACAGTATAGAGGAACTGCTGAGTTCAACTAGCTCACTGAAGGCAGTTTAAGACCACATAAAGTCAATGATGACTGAGGAGAGAAGACACAGTTAGTTGGAGAGACAGTGGTCTGATACAAGACAGGAAGTTGGTGCAGTAAGTCTACATGATGTCAGAATGGTGTTAAAATCTACTAGTCACTGTTTATCTTCCTCTTTTGTGCAGTTCCCAGAATAATAATATCTATTTTCAGTTTATATCTATTTAGAAGTAATTATTTCAGTTTTTATGTTGAGTGTTAAATTGAAGAAATAATTGAGACTGCATTTCAGGTTGTTTATTAATTGCCCTGCCATTAAAACCTTTACATTCAATTCCCGTGAAATATTTTGGTCTTATTGGTCCAACATTTAACATATCTCATTAAAATGGATTCTATTGAGATGTTGTGTCACTGTTCTACACACAATGTGGAATTATGTTTTTAGACATAAAAATGAAAAGCTGAAAGTCAATATGTATTCAACACCTTTTCCATGTCAAGCCTAAATGAGTTCAGGAGTAAAGATTTCCTTAACTAGTCACATGAGTTGCATGGATTCACTCTGTGTGCAATACTAGTGTTTAACATGATTTTTAAATGACTACCTCTTCTCTGTACCCCACACATACAATTATCTGTAAGATCCCTCAGTCAAGCAGCAACTTTCAAACAGATATAAACAGTTTTTCCATTGCCTCACAAAGAAGGGCACCTGTTGGTAGATGGGTAAAAAGAAAATAAATCTGACATTGAAAACCCCTTTGAGCGTAGTGAGTTAATTAATTACACTTTGGATGGTTTATCAGTACACCCAGTCACTACAAAGATACAGGCATCCTTCATAACTCAGTCGCCGGAGAGGAAAAACACTGCACAGGGATTTCACCCACAGGAGGTTGGTGGCACATTAATTGGGGAGAACGTACTCGTGGTAATGACTGGAGCAGAACAGGTGGAATGGTACCAAATACATCCAACAAGTTTTCCATGTGTTTGATTCCATTCCATTTGCTCCGTTCCAGACATTATTATGAGTTGTCTTCCTCTCAGCAGCCTCCACTGATTTTACCATAAGGTCAATGGTGACTTTAAAACAGTTACATAGTTTAACGGCTGTGACTGGAGAAAACTGAGGATGGATCAACATTGTACTTACCCCACAATACTAACCTAAATGACAGAGTGAAAAGGAAACAGAATAAAAATATTCCAAAACATGCATTTTGTTTGCCATAAGGCACTAAAGTAAAACTGCAAAACATTTGGCAAATAAAATAATTCTATGTCCAACACAACATATCACTGAGTACACTCTTCATATTTTCAAGCATGGTGATGGCTGCAATATGTTACGGGTATACTTGTCATCAAGTGTTTTAGGATGAAAATAAATGGAATAGAGCTAAGCACAGGCAAAACTAGAGAAAAACCTGGTTCAGTCTGATTTTCAAAAGACACTGGGACACAAATTCACTTTTCAGCAGGACAACAACCTAAAACAAAAAGCCAAATATACACCAGAGTTGCTTACTATGACAATATTGAATGTTCCTAATTGTCCAAGTTACAGTTTTGATGGGCTTGAAAATGTGCAAATATTGTACATTCCAGGTGTGCAAAGCACTTATAGACTTACCCAGAAAGACTCACAGCTGTAATCACTGCCAGAGGTGATTCTAATGTAACAGTTTCACTTCCGTCCCTCTCCTCGCCTCTATTTGGGCTCGAATGAAGGACCCTCTTTCAACAACTGCTTCCCAAGAAGCATCGTTAGCCATCGCTCCACAAAAGCCACGTTCCCTGCAGAACAAGGGGAACAACTACTTCAAGGTCTCAGATTGAAATGCTGTTAGCACACACCACGCTAACTAGCTAGCCATGTCACATCGGTTACACTCACCCCCCTTTTGACCTCCTCCTTTTCCGCAGCAACCAGTGATCCGGGTCATCTGCATCAATGTAACAGTATAACCAGCCATCAAGGACACCACGTGGTGTCAGAGGAAGGCCCTAAAATTTATATATGATTTATTTTTAATGACAGATACTTTGTTTAATTCTATTTAATTTTGTACCAATTTTTTCCCCCCAATTTTGTGGTATCCAATTGGTAGTAACAGTCTTGTCTCATCGCTGCAACTCCCTTACGGACACAGGGGATGCAAAGGTTGTGCGTCCTTCGAAACACAACCCAACCAAGCTGCACTGCTTCTTGACACAATGCCTGCTTAACCTGGAAGCCATCCACAACAATGTGTCAGAGGAAACAACATACACCTGGCGACGTGTCAGCGTGCACCTGGCCCGCCCCATGAGTCGTTAGAGCGCGATGGGACAAGGACATCCCTGTGGGTCAAACCCTCCCCTAACCCAGACGACGCTGGGCCATTTGACACCCCCCCCCCCTTTTATGCTGTTGTTTATTATCTATGCCTAGTCACTTTACCCCTACCTCCTTGTACATATTACCTCAATTACCTGGACTACCCTGTAACCTGTACCATATTCTCCCTCCTGAAATCATGTTACAGGAAGGGCAAATAGATAAATATGCTGAACATGATATGAATCACTCTAAACTGAATCTGAACTTTATTCTTCTTAAATATCCCCATTACATGTCTATGTTCATGTGTGTATTGTTGGGAGTTATTATGTCTGCTTTTGTTTTGAGTGTTGATCAAGAGACACAAATGAGGCTGCATTTGAGGTTGTTCATTAATTGCACTGTAATAAAAACCCACCTGCTGGGTAAAGTACGTCCTCAGCTCCTGGGTCTCCTTCTCCCAGAAGGCCTTGGGCAGGTCCAAGAGGGTTTTGAATAGAAGGGATACATTCTTCCGTCAAAATTGACTTTTACTCGCAAATGTAGGATAACTTGTGCAGCAGGTTGGGAGAATTAACGTAGCAGGTTAGGATAATTAGATTAAGGTAAGAAAAAGGGTTAGGGTTAGCTAAAATAATACATAAAATCAACTTAAGAACCTCAATTTGACAAAAGCTGTATCCCATCTAGACATGACCGTTGGGGAGGTACACCTTGCCCTGAAGGTTGATGGCTCCCTCCTGTGGCTCCCAGCCCACCATGCTCTTCTTGGCAGATAGAAGTGATGTAATGAAAGAGGAAGTGGGTGCAGGAGAAATGTAGAAGTGTGTGATAATCCATCAGCTACAATTACAGTTACTCTGTTTCAGACAAACGTCTGTTTTTCATGCTGAAAGATAATGTCAGAACCGGGTATCTTTTACTGAACTCAAATTTAACTTATCAAGTTTGATGGATTTTGGTTTATGATTTACCTACATTTAAAAAAAATAATCTCACACAAAATCCCATTCAAGCCTGTGAGATAGAGGAGAGGCAGATGGTTATATTGCAGAACGTTTCCATTGTTGTATCAAGGGCGGACTTGACTACTTGGGGGCCTGTAACAAAATGCTGTAAAGGGGTCCCCTTCCCCTAAAAGGGTTATTTACCCACCACACATACATTAACTGCAATGAATATTATTATCCCACAATGAAAACTATCTTGTGTATAAGTGTTTCATTTTGGGCAGTAATGAAATGTATATAGGCCATATCAAGCTGTTGAGTCAGTGGCTAACACACACTTTGTGTGTAGAATCAGTCAGTGGGCAGCTGGGGCCCATTTCATTTGAAACTGGTGAAACATGGATCAGGCCAACTCTGCAATGTTTCAAGTAACTGAGACTAATTGTTCTGGAGTAGAAGGTTCAATAGAAAATTACAATGTTCTAAATGCTTAAATTAGCATACCATGTTTTCACAACTGATGTTGACACCCAGCACATAGACTATTCAACATCCTGTCATATAAATGCACTTATTAGGAAGTACGTCACTGATGAGATGTGAGATGTGCCACATGAATTTCAGCACTTTAGTTTGTCAGAACACACTATGTGTGTGTGACAGTCTCTCCTGTGGACTGTTTACATCAGTGTAAGGCAAGTGTCAACTACTACTATCTTATCTTTATATTTTAATGTTCAAACTAAATTAAGGAAATTAATTACAAGTAAAGACATTCAAAATGTTCAATATGCGGCTGTTAGTTCATGAAGATCTGAAGAACCTATGTGACTATGGACTCAAGCTTCAATATGATACAGTATGTGTCATGTGACCTACTCTACCAGGAAGTGAATGTTTGTACTGTTTCAGGTGATCAGTGGTGTGTGAATTCTCACATGGCTTGTCCTGAGAACATGTTTTTTCTCATTGGTCTCTTTATGTCAGGTGAGTCTTCCACACAACAACAACTAGTTATGAATCAGACATAAAGGAATAACCAGAAATCATGATATGTTATGGGATGCGCTATATTCCAGCTTTTTAATTGTGTAGAAAAGTGTAAAGTTAATTCCTGATTAGTGCTGTTTAATAGTCTGGATTCAAACTGTGCCGTGAAAAGGTTTTTCCCCCTTTCAAATGTTTCTACTTTTGCTTATTTTTGAAAGTAAATGTTTGATTTTATATCAGATATTCAATCTAAAGCTAATATTAGATAAATGGAACCTGAATGAACAAATAACACAACAATTACAAACTCATTTCATTTATTTCATTAACAAAGTTATGCAACACCCAATGCCCCTGTGTAAAAAAGTGATTGTCCCCTAACACTCAATAACTCGTTGTGCCAACTTTAGCTACAATGACTCCATACACTTCCCACACACTTCCCATACACAACCATACACTTCCCATACACAACCATACACTTCCCATATACTTCCCATACATAACCATACACTTCCCATACACAACCATACACTTCCCATACACTTCCCATACACAACCATACACACCCATACACAACCATACACTTCCCATACACTTCCCATACACAACCATACACACCCATACACAACCATACACTTCCCATACACAACCATACACTTCCCATACACTTCCCATACACAACCATACACACCCATACACAACCATACACAACCATACACTTCCCATACACTTCCCATACACAACCATACACTTCCCATACACAACCATACACTTCCCATACACAACCATACACTTCCCATACACAACCATACACTTCCCATACACTTCCCATACACAACCATACACTTCCCATACACAACCATACACTTCCCATACACTTCCCATACACTTCCCATACACAACCATACACTTCCCATACACAACCATACACAACCATACACTTCCCATATACAACCATACACTTCCCATACACTTCCCATACACTTCCTGTAGTTGTTGACCAGTATTTCACATTGCTGTGGAGTAGTTTTGGACCACTTTCCCATGCAGAACTGCTTTTTAACTCAGCGACATTTGTGGGTTTTCAAGCATGAACTGTCACAATGTCTCACTTGGGATTAGGTCTGGACTTTGACTAGGCCATTACAAAACTTTACATTTGTTGCTTTTTATACATTTTCTTGTAGATTGTGTGTTTTGGAATGGTGGCACAACCAGTTAGTGAGTGTAAGGGGGCAATTACTTTTTCACACAGGGTTATTGGGTGTTGCATAACTTCGTTAATTAAATAAATAAAATAACAATTTAAAAAAAGTAAACTCAGGTTCCCTTGATCTAATATTAGGTTTTGGTTGAACATCTGATAACATTTAGTATTTAAAAAACTCTAAAATAGAGAACATCAGAAACGAGGGAAATACTGTTTCATGTCACTGACTTTAATATCTTCACATGTTTATTTATTTATTTGTTATGTTCAGGTGATATAAAAAGCATTATCTGGAGCACACCCAGAGAAAATGACTTAGTGTAGAGGTGCTGACTAACGGTGAATACACTGTAAGCTATAAAAACAAAGAGAGTTGCACACTCTATTAATATATATAAACTCCCAGTAATTTATTGGGTAAAACACCAACGTTTAATGATAGTTTACAGCATATTGACTATATTAGCCTATTGTTATCATTAACATTATTATAAGATTAGCATCAACATACATTATTGTTTAATTTAATTTCACATATATTTAATATATTTAAAATGTTGTTACATGTAATCTTTGGGTTCATCCATAATGCACAATAAGCATCATCAACAGGGGGAACATATTGGTTCTACGCTGATAAGATGTAGAAAGAATAGATCCATTTATAAGACTTGTTCATAAAAATAATTGTTCATAAAAAGGGCCAGAGATCAAAGTCATTATTCAGACCACTAGGGGTCAATGTTTTCAAATAGGAAATCCAGTAGCCCTCCCTCTAGACCGTAGGATCTCCATGTTACCTCCTCTCCTTGGTAGAGCAACATGCTCAATACCTGTGTATTTGAGGGAGGAGATGGGATGGTTAGCTTCAACAAAGTGAGCTGCTACTAGATAATCAGTGTTCTTACAGCTATGCATTGTTTTAAATGTTTTTTTGTTTGTAATGAGTTGGCTTCCCCACATTAACATGTGATGAGATAGATTACTCCCTTTATCTTGCAAGAGATGATACCCCTAACAGGGATTTTTTTACCTGTATGTGGGTGTCTGAAGAAGGATGTTTTTGTAGTGCTATTGCACTGTGAGCGTGAGTCACATTTGTAGAACCCCTTTGGAATGGGTGTCAAGAGTGTCTGAGTGAGCTCAGGGGGCAGGTCAGATCTCACTAAACTGTCCCCCATATTGCAACCATGTTTATAGATTTGTTGTCTGATTGCAGAATCTGCCAGTGCTTTTTCAGAATTGCTTTCATTTTCTCTGAACACTTGGTGTACTTAGTGCAAAAGACTTGTTTAACCCTGCATAACTGGCTGTATGGTAGACCATTCT
>NW_027260395.1:0-10646 GCF_045791955.1 Oncorhynchus clarkii lewisi
TGTCTCTCCCTCCCTCTCTAGACTGACACCCCTCCCTCCCTCCCTCCCTCTCTAGACTGACACCCCTCCCTCCCTCTCTAGCCTGACACCCCTCCCTCCCTCTCTAGACTGACACCCTCCCTCCCTCCCTCCCTCCCTCTCTAGTCTGACACCCCCTCCCTCCCTCCCTCCCTCTCTAGACTGACACCCCTCCCTCCCTCCCTCTCTAGCCTGACACCCCTCCCTCCCTCCCTAGACTGACACCCCTCCCTCCCTCCCTCCCTAGACTGACACCCCTCCCTCCCTCCTCCCTCCCTCCCTCCCTCTCTAGACTGACACCCCTCCCTCCCTCCCTCCCTAGACTGACACCCCTCCCTCCCTCCCTCCCTCCCTCCCTCCCTAGACTGACACCCCTCCCTCCCTAGACTGACACCCCTCCCTCCCTCCCTCCCCCCTAGTCTGACACCCCTCCTCCTCCTCTAGACTGACACCCCTCCCTCCCTCTCTAGACTGACACCCCTCCCTCCCTCTCTAGACTGACACCCCTCCCTCCCTCCCTCCCCCTAGACTGACACCCCTCCCTCCCTAGAGTCTGACACCCCTCCCTCCCTCCCTAGTCTGACACCCCTCCCTCCCTCCCTCCCCCTAGACTGACACCCCTCCCTCCCTCCCTCCCTCCCTCTCTAGACTGACACCAAAGTCCTTTCCCATTATTGATGTGTATTCTATTAACGATCTGTGTTGATTGTTGTGTGTTTTAGTGTTATCTTGTCCATAAACTGCCTACAGTGTAAGGAAACCAGTATGTCATTTTGTTATTAGGGTGAACTAACTTGTTTTTAAACTACAACTTTGTTGATTGTAATTGTGTGTTATCATCATCTGATGGCTCATATAAATTGTTACTAGTGTCTTTTCCACAGCAGTAAAGTGAAAAAGAAAAACAATCTGTACAAATGTTTCATTGATATCGACTGTATGCAGATATGACCTGTATTTACTGTCTGTCTGATGTTCCCGTTCATACAGGAGACGTGACTATTGTGGATCCTCTGGGGAGCCTCAACAACATCATGAAGCTGACTAGTTCAGAGAAGAGTCTCTCGATTCCCACCGGGAACCAGTATGAAATATGGTGAAAAAATGTCTGCGCTCACTGCTAAGTCACTTTGGATAAGAGCGTCTGCTAAATGACTTAAATGTTAAGCCTTACCGCTGCTCTGTCTGTGGGGAAATGCTGTGCTCAATCAACCCATCTGAAAGTATGCCAGCGCACACAAGAGAGAAGACATTAGGTTGCCATAGTCACCATTAAAAAAACACGTGAAGTTTGTAATGATTTGGGGGTGAAGGGGGCCCACTAGGTACTTACACATCCATAAATCACTTACAGTCCTCGTCTTATTTAATGTAAGCCTGCTGAAATGTATACATATACACAATGTCAGTCCGGAGTTCACGCCAGTCAAACTCAATCAAGCCCAGATAAAGTATTTGAAATGATTTCAGTCACAATGTACACAATGTTAATTAACAATGTAATACTAAGTATGTTTAAACAATGTAAAATACAAATAAAAGTTTGTTCATCACAGAATGGTTATCAGTAATTATGAGCTGTCTTTTGCCATGTGATTTCATTCTTTAATTGTGTCTGCATGTATGTGTGTATGTGCAGACATGCATGTTTGTGTGTGGTTGCGTGTACATGCATGTGTGGTGCAATGCATACATATGTGTGCGTGTTCTCTGATATATACAGGGAACTGCCAAAAGAGAAGGAAACACTACATTTGGCAAGTAGGTGTATAGAAAGCAGGTGCTTCCGCAGGTGTGCTTTTCTGAGTTAACATCATATAAAAATGACCATTATTTTGGCTACAAGAGATCTCTTTGACTTTGATATAGGGGACTTTGATATAGGGGTCTCCAAGGAGCACGGGGGGGAGGGGGGTTAAAGTGTGTGTGTCAGTCATCAGATCACAACCGAATTGAACACTTATGGGAAATTCTGGAGTGGCGCCTGAGAGAGGGTTTTCCCACAAACATCAACAAAACACAAATGATGTAATTTCTCGTGGAAGAACGGTGTCGCGTCCCTCCAATAGAATTCCAGACATTTGTAGAATCTGTGCCAAGGAGCAGTGAAGATGTTCTGGTGGCCGCAAAGCCTCATGTTGGTGTTTCCTCTATTATACCTGTATATGTACTACTACTACTACTGTTCTCTACTTACATAAACAATGTATATAACAACATATGTATACAAACATATAGAACTGACTGTAGCCTAGGGCTTTAACATGCCCTAGACCGAGGCTACACAGGTTACCTATAACATCATTTCACCTGTGACCTATAAAAACACATTTCACATAGGTAACCTGTGTAGACTAAGGCTTTAACATGCCCTAGACCGAGGCTCCACAGGTTACCTATAACATCATTTCACCTGTGACCTATAAAAACACATTTCACATAGGTAACCTGTGTCGACTAAGGCTTTAACATGCCCTAGACCGAGGCTCCACAGGTTACCTATAACATCATTTCACTTGTGACCTATAAAAACACATTTCAGATAAGACATGTCTTTTCATTTAATTACGCCTTTAAAACTTCACATTTATTCCTGGTTAGTTTCATTGATAAAGATTTATGTCTCACAATAAAAATGAATTTATCTCAAATGCTCACATGAGATCTGCATGAAGATTTAAGTTACCATGGAAACATATTTAGTCTTAAATATTCTGAAATAACTTAACCATATTGGTAAAGGGATATAAGGACTTGAAATTGGCTCCTGCTTTACTGTGACTGGGAGCAGTGGGGTGTTCCAGAGACCAGGATCCTTAACTTATCTCTTATCTCTTAACTTAAACCATTTGATCTCTTAAATCAGGGGTTTATTTTGTATGTATAAAACACAACACTGTGATTTCAGACAATTTAAAGCCACAAATCCTTGTTTTGTGATTCAGTCCAATGCGGAGGAAACATAACCACTCTCAAAAACCACAGTAACCACTCTCAAAAACCACAGTAACCACTCTCAAAAACCACAGTAACCACTCTCAAAAACCGTAGTAACCACTCTCAAAAACCACTCTGTGCTCCCAATTCCTCTGGGTGGAAAGGAAATGAGGGATAACAAGCCAGTTGCACAACTAAATGCCTTCAACCTTCCACATCTAAACACTCTGAATCACAGAGGTGCGGCGGCCGCCTTAATCCACGTCATATGTGCCCAGGGAGCAGTTGTTGTTGGGTACTAACTGGCTAGCTCAAGGGCAGAACAGCAGATTTTTTTCCTAACCTTTGCCGACTCAGGGATTCAAACCAACGATCTTTCTTTTACCGGTCAAACGCACTTAACCGCTAGGCTACCTGCCGCCCTCTGGGTTTGTCTGCGTGTGTGAGTGTTTGTGTCTCTCTCTCTCTGGGGGTTAGATTGTAAGCAAAACAACAAATTGATGTCTTCTGTAGGTTAAACAAAGTTATTCTCTATTCATAGACAGAGCTAGAATCGTCTTGAGGACATTCAGCACAGAGTACATCACCTGCAGGATGTCAATGTCCTTTCTTATGTTTCAACATAGCTACTAAATAGGTGAACCTCTCCCTGCATATATCACAGCTGTAAGGCTTCTCTCCAGTGTGAGTGCGCTTGTGTACAGCCAATGCGTCGGTTCGGGAAAACCTCTTCCCGCACTGATCACAGGCATGAGGCTTCTCTCCGGTATGAGTTCTCTTGTGTGCAGCCAGGTTTTGTGACCGACTGAAGCTCTTCCCACAGACAAAGCATGGGTAAGGTTTCTCCCCGGTGTGGGTTCGCTGGTGAATCACCAAAGAATTGTACTGAGAAAATCTCTTTCCACATTGATCACAGACGTAAGGCAGCTCGCCGGTGTGCACACGCTGGTGTGTTGTTAAACCTTGGCGGAATATGAAGCTCCTGCCGCAGTCGGAGCAGTGGTACGGTTTCACTCCTTGGTGATCTTCATGTGCGTTCTGAAGTTGCTTGGATGGTTGAAGGTCTTCCCGCACAGGTCGCAGACAATGGACTTCTCTTTACTGTGTCTCTTCTGGTGTTTCTTCAGATATATCGGATGAGAGAAACAATGCCCACACTCAGAGCAGCGGTAAGTTCTCTCTCCCCGGTCATGGGTCAGCTGGTGAAATTTAAGATTACCTTTTGTAGTAAAACACGCTCCACATTTAGAGCAGTGGAAGGGCCTTTCGGCAGAGGGCTTGTGTTTATATTTGTGTGATTTCAGTAAACTGGCGTGAATGAACCGCATTCCACAGACTGAACATTGGAATGGTTTTTCTTCAGTATGCATTCTCATATGGAAATTAAAGGATGCCGAAATACAAAACTTCTTCTCGCAGTAGGAGCATTGGTAAGGCCTTTCTGCAGCAGGAATGTGTGTTTGCTCGTGGGCTTTCAGAGTGGATTTCTGAGCGAAACTTTTCTTGCACTTGGAGCATTGGAATGGTTTCTCTCCTGTGTGTTTTCTTTGATGGTTTTTGAAGGTTGATAAAAAACTGTAGCTCTTCCCGCATGCAGAGCAGTGGTAAGACCTTTCTGCGGGAGGCTCATGTACCGTTTTCTCATGTATTTTTCGATAGTGGTTGTTTGCAAAACCTTTCCCACACTTGGAGCATTGGAATAGTTTATTTTCAGTGTGGGTGCTTTGATGGATTTTCAAGCTTGATAAAACACTGAAACTCTTTCCGCAGTCAGAGCAGTGGTGAGGTTTCTTCCCCGTGTGCATCTGCTGGTGAATCTTAAGAGTCATTTTTTGACTGAAAGTATCCCCACACTGTGAGCAGCGGTAAGGTTTCGTATGGATTCTTCTGTGCATTTTGAGTGTTGCTAGACAGCCGAAAGTCTTCTCACACTCAGAGCAGCAGTGGTGTGGTTTCTTCCCTGTATGTCTCTGTGGTTGTTTATTGAGGTGTTTTGATGTGGGGAGACTCCAGTCTGTGTTGTCAGCATGAGGTTGTTGTTGAGGCTCCCCAGAAGATCCATGGTTGCCACGTCTCTCTCCTGTGTGAAAGAGACAAACAGTGAATACAGTTTGTCCAACAGAAGAAAGTGACAAAATACTGAGGTGTTACAGTCCCTTCCAAGTATTCACACCCCTTGATTTTTTTCCACGTTGGTTGTGTTACAGCCTGAATTTACAAACATATTCCCCATAATATCACGGTGGAATGATCTTTTTAGAGATTTTTACAAATTAATAAAAAATGAAAAGGTGAAAAATCTTCAGTCAACCCATTTGTTATGGCAAACCTAAATAAGATCAGGAGTATAATATTTATTTTAAACAGACCTTGAATAACCCTTGGAACCTGGTGAAGTTATTAAATACACTTTGGATGGTGTATCAATACACCCAGTCACTACAAATATAAAGGCGTCTTTCCTAACGCGGTTGCCGGAGAGGAAGAAAACTGCTCGGGAATTGAAGACTAATGGCTGTGATAGGAGAAAACAGAGTGAAAAGAAGGAAGCCTGTACAAGGCTCTGCATCTGTCCTCGTGCTCCTAGACCTTACTGCCGCTTTTGACACCATCGATCACCACATTATTTTGGAGAGATTGGAAACCCTAATTGGTCTAACATGGACAAGTTCTTGCTTGGTTGTCAGAAAGATATAATTTTGTCTCTGTGGATGGTTTGTCCTCTGACAAATCAATTGTAAGTTTCGGGGTGTTCCTCAAGGTTCTGTTTTAGGACCATTATTTAGTCTATTTCTTGGTGATGTCATTCGGAAACACAATGGCAACTTTCACTGCTATGCGGACAACACATTGCTGTAAATTTTGATGAAACATGTTGAAGCACCAAAATTGTTTACCCTGGAAGCGGATGGGGTCAATTGTTTTACTTTTAAACTGTGACAAAATGAAGATGCTAGTTCTAGGTCCCAAAGAAACAGAGAGATCTGCTGTTTGATCTGACAATTAATCTTAATGGTTGTACAGTCGTCTCAAATAAAACGGTAGGACATCAGCGTTACCCTAGACCCCATCTTTGTAACATTGCTACCCAGATAAGCACTACATGCACTTCAGTTACTGCTGCTAACCACTGTGGTGGAAATGTAATATTCATGATGTACTATACTGTTTAATTAGACATACTATGCTGTTTTACTTAGAGATTTTTACGATCGGCAGGAATTTAGCTATGTGGGAAGTGCAGGGAGGAACAGAGAATGGTGGCGATATCCGCTATCTTGATCTACATAGACAAGCTAAATTACTTTTTACAACTCTGTTCCCAGGGCCTGATTCTGCACATCTGCTAACCGTCACAAAGATAAAAGGATGTACTTACTTTAAGAGGAGATAGATAACTTTGTTCGTTGAGCTTTCAACACTTAACTACTCTTAGTGATGGTTGATTGCTTCATTTTTGCAAATCTTATACTAAATTGTTTTTTTTTAAGAATCTGCAGTCTCTCTTACTATAGAATTCTGCAACACCATGGCTGCTAGAATCTTGACTAGAACCAAAACAATAACTATCATATTACTCCAGTGATAGCCTCTACACTGACTTCCTGTTAAGGCTAGGTAATGGAATGATGTGAGAGATAGAGGATAGACAGAGAGATGGGGCAGAGGCAGAGAGAGAGAGAGGTAATGAAGTGATGTGAGAGAGGGAGGATAGACAGAGAGATGGGGCAGAGGCAGAGAGAGGTAATGGAGTGATGTGAGAGAGGGAGGATAGACAGAGAGATGGGGCAGAGGCAGAGAGAGGTAACGGAGTGATGTGAGAGAGGGAGGATAGACAGAGAGATGGGGCAGAGGCAGAGAGAGGTAACGGAGTGATGTGAGAGAGGGAGGATAGACAGAGAGATGGGGCAGAGGCAGAGAGAGGTAATGGAGTGATGTGAGAGAGGGAGGATAGACAGAGAGATGGGGTAGAGGCAGAGAGAGGTAATGGAATGGTGTGAGACAGAGGATAGACAGAGAGATGGGGCAGAGGCAGAGAGAGGTAATGGAGTGATGTGAGAGAGGGAGGATAGACAGAGAGATGGGGCAGAGGCAGAGAGAGGTAACGGAGTGATGTGAGAGAGGGAGGATAGACAGAGAGATGGGGCAGAGGCAGAGAGAGGTAACGGAGTGATGTGAGAGAGGGAGGATAGACAGAGAGATGGGGCAGAGGCAGAGAGAGGTAACGGAGTGATGTGAGAGAGGGAGGATAGACAGAGAGATGGGGCAGAGGCAGAGAGAGGTAACAGAGTGATGTGAGAGAGGGAGGATAGACAGAGAGATGGGGCAGAGGCAGAGAGAGGTAATGGAGTGATGTGAGAGGGCAGAGGGGTGCATTGCATGTCACTGTGCTCTATGTTTAACGAATCTACAATGAAAAAATGTATTGATGTAACTTACAAAACGTTGATATCAAACTGCACTGTAAATTAGACAACTAAACTTCACAATGATACTTAGAACCAAACAAAAGGTATCCTGCTGCACATACTTTGATGAATCACGTCTCCTTCCTCCTCGTCTCCTTCCTCCTCCTCGTCTCCTTCCTCCTCCTCCTCTCCTTCCTCCTCCTCGTCTCCTTCCTCCTCCTCGTCTCCTTCCTCCTCCTCCTCTCCTTCCTCCTCCTCCTCTCCTTCCTCCTCCTCCTCGTCTCCTCCTCCAGCAGTTCCTCTCAACCCTGGTGTTTTCCTGCAGTCGACCAGCCGCACAGACACCCTCTTCAGACCCTGCAGTAAGGCATTACCAGGAGAGGACCCACTCACTCTCTTCAGACCCTGCAGTAAGGCATTACCAGGAGAGGACCCACTCACTCTCTTCAGACCCTGCAGTAAGGCATTACCAGGAGAGGACAGAGAGGGGGACCCACTCATTCTCTTCTCTGGTGCGTGTCTCTCTGGTGCTGGTTCTGCCTCCAGCCCTTTGCTAGGCAACAAATCTCTGTCTTCCACACATTCTTCGTTGCAGTCTACAGCATCCTCGTCATCAAAGGATTGGCTGGGACTTATGGGTTCCCCCTTCAGCCTTTTGCTAGGTAACCAATCCATGTCCTTCTGGTTCTCGTCTTCATCACAGTCTACAGCATCATCATCAATGGATTGGCTGGGACTCAAAGGTGCACCGATACCCTCCTCCTGTATCTTCCTGATGTCCTCTTTCAGTTGGAGTAACCAAGACATTCCCTGCTCCTCCGATTCCATTGAATCTGCATTTTCCCAAAGTTCCTCCAGGATTTTACGGCACAATGAGTGATGGTGATTGTTTCCTTGAACATCAGAGCCATCCTTGCCACCGATTCCACTGCGTTCACACAGGCAGCGTAAATTGTCGTTGGTTAAAGTGTATAAACTCTGTTCCATTTCATCCATCAACGTTTCCCTCTCTCCACTCATATTGTCCTGCTCACGTGGCAACAACAGCAATGAAGTCAATGTCAAGACTGATATAGTTCAGTTAGATGACCTGTAATGAAAATGAAAGATTAAAACACATTAACGATTGCATCTGTCATTTCACCCTAAGATTTTGCTTCTTTTTACTTTGAGTGTTAAATTAGTTTAGGAATATTCAGGCATGTTTAAATTAAATATTCATGTTGGTATAGTCACAAAATGACATGAAAAGGCTATGCATGTCAAGATGACATGGTGGTTTACATCTATTGTGTTTTGCCTTAGTTTGATTAATACCTAGGAACTAAGATGACATCATATATGAAGGGAACCATTTCAATTACGGCGGGCATGGGGTCCCTACTTGCGGATCTTCACAGGGGAACCCAGGCAGTGGGAGAGCAGGGATACATGTTCCCCGGTTTCAGATACACCAGGGGAGGCAGATGTCTGATGCAGTTTCAGTGTTCTCTGCTGTGTTGTTGGCACTAGTGTGGGCTAGTGTTGGGGTAGTGTTGGGCTAGTGTTGGGCTAGTGTTGGGCTAGTGTTGGGCTAGTGTTGGGGTGGTGTTGGGGTGGTGTTGGGGTGGTGTTGGGGTGGTGTTGGGGTGGTGTTGGGGTAGTGTTGGGTAGTGTTGGGCTAGTGTTGGGCTAGTGTTGGGGTGGTGTTGGGGTAGTGTTGGTGTTGGGCTAGTGTTGGGGTGGTGTTGGGCTAGTGTTGGGGTGGTGTTGGGCTAGTGTTGGGGTGGTGTTGGTGTTGGGGTAGTGTTGGGGTGGTGTTGGGGTGGTGTTGGGGTAGTGTTGGGGTAGTGTTGGGGTAGTGTTGGGGTGGTGTTGGGGTAGTGTTGGGCTAGTGTTGGGCTAGTGTTGGGGTGGTGTGGGGTAGTGTTGGGGTGGTGTTGGGGTGGTGTTGGGGTAGTGTTGGGGTGGTGTTGGGGTGGTGTTGGGGTGGTGTTGGGGTGGTTGGAAGACGTGGGGCCTAAAAGGGTTACTTTGTGTTCAGACTGCCGCTGCCCTGGTCACGCTGAGAGAAGGGAAGTCTAGAGCACAACCAGACGAGCTGTTGATGGAGCTTAATAGGATGGAAGGCTTCCCTGTCAAATGGCACCTCCTGCTCTCTGTTACTGTGGATATTTGAAAGGTCAATTGGATTTACTCATATTGTCATCATGGACAACATGCAGCGTGTAGCTACAGCTTTCAATACCAGTGTTGTCCTGAATACAGCTGCTGGTATCGACGCAGCTCTGTCTTTTGAGGCTAAAGCAGTCTGGACTGGTTGAAGCCGAGTGGGAAGGATTATTTTGGAAGTGTTTCAGTCTGCTGTGAATCATCATTATCCATACACCGGTAAGAGTCTACAGTTAAAATGCTAAGATGGCTACATACGTTATTGTCTCAACTGTATCAAAAAGTTGTTTTCATTGCTAGCTATTGTTCGCTATATAGCTAGTTAGATAGACAGTTGCATACAGGTAAAGTTGTAGCCAGCTAGCTAGCTGAGCTGCCCAGCCGCATTCTGCTGTTAAGGTTGATAGCTGATGTGCTAAGCCCTGCATGACGATCCTCTTTCTCATGTTTGTCATGTTCAACTAGCTAGCTACTGACAATAGCCACTGGGGTGCGAATGCTAATCAAACCCCATTTTAAGTGATTAGGGACACATGCTAAATTGGTTAGCTAGCGAGCCAGAATGAAATTATCAATAAATAGCTAGCTAGCTATTGGACAATAGATGTCAAGGTCGTTTTTCCTTGCATGTTCAACTAGCTATATGAATACCACTTACATCTAGGCAGCTGGTAATTATGAAGCTAAATGTTTGCTAAATCTAGCTAGTAATCTTGTGTCTGCATTGCCATTGTTGGACTGGAAGCAGGTTAAGTGTGTACAGGACGTTTTAGTACAGCTGTAGAGGTCAACAGGAAATAACAATCTATAAGATTAATTAATGTTTTAAACCCCTTTTACTGGAATTTGTCTTTCAACATAAACGTGCTCTCCAGGAGATGATCAAGGGTGAACAAGAAACACTTTTGTCCTGCACTCTTAGGCCTGACTCCCCCCCTATCTGAGATATCTACCGCAGCCCCTCATCCTCCACAACACCCGTTCTGCCAGTCACATTCTGTTAAAGGTCCCCATAGCACACACACCCCTGGGTCGCTCTTCTTTTCAGTTCTCTGTACCTAGCGACTGGAACGAGCTGCAACAAACACTCAAACTGGACAGTTTTATCTCAATCGCATCATTCAAAGACTT
>NW_027260396.1:0-10618 GCF_045791955.1 Oncorhynchus clarkii lewisi
AGTAGCCTAAACATGGGAACCAATGTTCATTTCATGACTTCCTTAGTATGTTTATTATAGACACGTTGACTGATTCGGTTGAATGGTTAGTTGATAGGCTGACTGTGCTCTCTGTTTCCCTCTGTAGAAAGTGGAGAAGAGCTACGCCTTTGAGATCGCTGACGTCCCTACAGAGTCCGAGTACCTGGAAGTCAGATACTCTGTGAGTATTCTCTCTCTCTCTCTCATTCTCTCTCTCTCTCTCTCATTCTCTCTCTTTCTCTCTCATATTTATATATGTCTTATCCATTGTTATTGTATTTTTTGTGCAGGCTGAGTATCCGTCTCTGCCCTCGGACCTCAAGGGTGCGACTTTCTCCAAGGTGTTTGGAACCAACACCTCCAGCCTGGAGCACTTCCTCCTCAGCAGGAAGATCAAAGGACCCTGCTGGCTGGACATCAAGACCCCACGTAAGACTACACACACGTTCTGAGACACACAGATGTTCACACGCACTCTCTCAGTCACACACTCACACAAACAAGCAACACACACCTCTAACCCTCTCTCCTGTCTCCCTGTAGAGTTGAGCAGCGTGCCTGTGAGCTGGTGTAAGGTGGAAGCAGTGGCGATGCGTAGTGACCTGGTCACTGTGGTCAAAGACCTGCCTCCTCCACCTCTCACTGTCATGTCCATCAGCCTGAAGACTGTACAGAACCCCAAGACACACCACAACGAGGTCTGTCTCTCTGTCATTAGTTAAGATCAGGGGTTTTCAACCTTCTCTTGCCCAGGGACCCCCTCCCAGGCAAACCATCATACCTAAACGGGGGGGAAAATTTAACATCTTATCAGGTGAATGATAATGGCAAGGAGAAGTAATCAACATTTTAAAATTTAATAGATTTGGTAGATCAATTATAATTGGAAGAGGAAGTATAAACTCTAACTAGAAAGGTAACTCCAAACACATTTTCACAAAGAGCAGCTGTTTAGCTGGTAAACAAAGGTCAGACGTGTTGAAAAATATGTATTTCCGACAGTCCAAGTCAAGAAAGCTTACTTGCTGCACTGGTAGCCTATTCTCCTACTGTAGGTATGTCATTAAAAATGTATTTATTTTCTTGTTGCAGTTTTTAGTCTACGTGGAACTAACAAGTGGAACAAGTACCCTTTAACTAACCCATAGAATTAGAATTCCTAGAACACATTCCCATTCAGACACTAGAACAGATATTCCCATTCTATGACATTGACACGGTCTGAGGAGACAATGTTCCCATTCTATGAGTTATATTGCTACACTCTCACTGTGAGTAATCTAGTAAATGACTAATTCTGTCATTCACTTGAACAATGGGCCCATCTCTTATCAAATCAATCAGCCCATAGATAGATAATGCACATTCCAATCAAAATGGATAGTGGATGTTATTGCATGTAGTGTAACACTTGTCTTAACAAGGTCTCCTTTTTACTTTCCTTTTTATTGTAGGTAGGTAAATATGAAAGGATATGGCTTCAAATACAATAAGATACATTTTTCTTTTTCAGATAGCAAATAATGCCTTTATTAGGATGTGACAACCCTGATGGTCTCCATTGGAATCCTGTTACGGCTAGTGTAGGGATGGTTTGTTATGGTAGAAACCGTATGTTTCTGTTATCTTTTCTGTTTTCTGGGATCTGATGGCCTGTTAGATTAGCTTTGGTTACACCCTCTCCGTGGCACCACAGCCGTTACCTCTGTGTTTACATGTTATTCTTCAAATTTTCCAGCCACTGAGCAGCAAAAGGGCTGAAAAGCCATGGTTACACATTAACCCTACATGTCTGGAGTTTTCTGATACCATCCACCTTCTCTCTCTATCCAGGGTTTGCACAAAGTGCTTAAAGTACTTCAATATGGCACTCTGAAATTGAAGTACTGGAATACCTTGAAAATCAGACATCTTCTCAAGTTGGTACTTGAAATGTACTTGAATTAAATTGAGAGGAGCACAAATTATGAACAAATATGTTTATCAAAAATATTAGAAAAATATATTGGTCTTGCGAATTTCGCGCTGTGGTTGCCAGGTGAGCTCGCTCATTTCACCCACACTGGCACTCAGCCAGGCAGGTACAGAACTGAATGATTAGGTGCCACCTAACGTCACATTGAGAGCTAAAATGGCCGACAAATGTAGATTCAACCTGCCTTTTGTGCGTATGGAAAATGTTGGGGATATTAGAATATTCGTGTTTAAGTCTTTAAATTTAACATGCCACTGTCTGTACGAACCCCGTTTCTCGCTCTCTCTCGCGCTCTCTCGCTCACTCTCGCTCTCTCGCTCACTCTCTCTGTGTGGTGTGATTGCGTGTGATAGTGACTCTGACTAATTAGACTTGGCTAAATAATTAGTGATGCAACTGGCCTGAACCTTACCTATTATTTCCTGCTTCCTGTCCATCCCTAGATTGTGTCCCTGGCTGCCTTGGTCCACCACAGGTTCCACCTGGACAAGGCCCCCCCTCAACCCCCCTACCAGACACACTTCTGTGGTGAGTTGGTGTCACAACCTGGGAGGAAGGGAGGGAGGGGAGGGGAAGGATGTTCTGGCTTTTTTTCACTGTCTGAAATGTTTGCTTACTCAGTGTTCTGTCCTTTGTGTGTTTTAGTGGTCAGTAAACCCAACGACTGTATCTTCCCCTATGACTTCATGGATGCCGTAAAGAAGAAGGTGAGTGATGACAGAACAACACCACACTGGTTTCTCTGAAATCCTGTCCTTTAGCAGGTGAAGAGTCAGAGCCCTGTTCAAATACATAGAAATGCGTCCCTCTCCTCCTTTGACTTGATCACTGACGCCCCCCCCCAACCCTCTCATTTCTCTCTCGCCCTCTCTGTCAGAATGGTAAGGTGGAGATAGCAGCCACTGAGAGAACTCTCCTGGATTCTTCCTGGCCAAGATGCACAAACTTGACCCTGACATCGTGGTGGTGAGTAAGACGGGAAACTACATACCAGCTACTTATGAGCTACATAGCAGAACCATAAAGATACAGACCAGCTTCATGTGAGATGTGAGTGACGTAATAAGCTAATTGAGAATATGCGCTGCATAGGAGCTACTTTGTTATGTCATTTTCATACATTGCATTCAGAAAGTATTCATATCCCTTAAAGTTTTCAAAATGTTACAGCCTTATTCTAAAATTGATTTATTTGTTTAAACTAATAACACACACTGTTTAAACTAATAACACACACACAATTATATGTTTGTTTTATTGAACACCGTGTAAACATTCACAGTGCAGGGTGGGAAAAGTATGTGAAATCAAATTTTATTGGTCACATACGCATGGTTAGCAGATGTTAATGCGAGTGTAGCGAAATGCTTGTGCTTCTAGTTCTGACCATGCAGTAATATCTAACAAGTTATCTAACAATTTCACAACAAAGGAATGACTAAGAATATGTACATATAAATATATGGATGAGCGATGGCCGAATGGCATAGGCAAGATGCAGTAGATGGTATAGAGTACAGTACATAAATATGAGATGAGCAATGTAGAGTATGTAAACATTATATAAAGTGGCATTGTTTAAAGTGACTAGTGATACATTTATTACATCCAATTTTTTATTATTAAAGTGGCTAGAGATTTGAGTCAGTATGTTGGTAGCAGCCACTCAATGTTAGTGATGTCTGTTTAACAGTCTGATGGCCTCTCGATAGAAGCTGTTTTTCATTCTCTCGGTCCCAGCTTTGATGCACCTGTACTGACCTCACCTTCTTGGATGATAGCGGGGTGAACAGGCAGTGGCTCGGGTGGTTGTTGTCCTTGATTATCTTTTTGGCCTTCCTGTGACATCGGGTGGTGTTGGTGTCCTGGCCGTACCAGGCTGGGTGATACAGTCCGACAGGATGCTCTCAATTGTGCATCTGTAAAAATTTGAGTGTTTTTGGTGACAAGACAAATTTCTTCAGCCTCCTGAGGTTGAAGATGCGCTGTTGTGCCTTCACCATGCTGTCAGTGTTGGTGGACCATTCCAGTTTGTCCGTGATGTTTACGCCGAGGAACTTAAAACGTTCCACCTTCTCCACTACTGTCCCGTCAATGTGGGTAGGGGGATGCTCCCAATGCTGTTTCCTGAAATCCACGTTAATCTCCTTTGTTTTGTTGACGTTGAGTGTCCAGGACCCAGTTGCACAGGGCGGGGTTGAGACTATGATTATGATTTTTCAACGCCGATACCAATTATTGGAGGACCAAAAAAGCCAATACCGATTAATCGGCCGATTTCTATTTTATTTGTAATAATGACAATTACAATTAGTGTTCATTCAGTATTGTTGTATCTTAATATAATACATCAATAAAATCAATTTAGCCTCAAGTAAATAATGAAACATGTTCAATTTGGTTTAAATAATGCAAAAACAAAGTGTTGGAGAAGAAAGTAAAAGTGCAATATTTGTCATGTAAGAAAGCTAACGTTTCAGTTCCTTGCTCAGAGCATGAGAACATATGAAAGCTGGTGGTTCCTTTTAACATGAGTCTTCAATATTCCCAGATAAGAAGTTTTATGTTGTAGTTATTATAGGAATTATAGGACTATTTCTCTCTATACCATTTGTATTTCATTAACCTTTGACTATTGGATGTTCTTATAGGCACTTTAGTATTGCCAGTGTAACAGTATAGCTTCCGTCCCTCTCCTCGCTCCTCCCTGGGCTCGAACCAGCAACACAACGACAACAGCCACCCTCAAAGCAGCGTTACCCATGCAGAGCAAGAGAAACAACCACTCCAAGGCTCAGAGCGAGCGAGTGACGTTTGTAATGCTAACTAGCCTTCCATTTCACTTCGGTTACACCAGCCACATCTCGGGAGTTGATATGCTTGAAATCATAAACAGCGCAATGCTTGATGCACAGCGAAGAGCTGCTGGCAAAACACACGAAAGTGCTGTTTGAATGAATGTTTACACGCCTGCTTCTGCCTACCACCGCTCAGTTAGATACTTAGATACTAGCTCAGTCAGATTATATGCAACTCGTCCTGAGTTGCTAGATAATATCTAGTAATATCATCAACCATGTGAAGTTAACTAGTGATTATGATTGATTGATTGATTGTTTTTTATAAGATAAGTTTAATGCCAGCTAGCAACTTACCTTGGCTTACTGCATTCG
Organism: Oncorhynchus clarkii lewisi; assembly: GCF_045791955.1. Taxonomy (NCBI): domain Eukaryota; kingdom Metazoa; phylum Chordata; class Actinopteri; order Salmoniformes; family Salmonidae; genus Oncorhynchus; species Oncorhynchus clarkii. The sequence continues at coordinate 5,170 of NW_027260396.1, forward strand.
CGTAACAGGCAGTCAGTCTCCTTGTGGAGTGCAACAAGAGGCAGGTCGTTATTGCGTTGGACCAGTTAACTGTAAGGTTGCAAGAATTAATCCCCCGAGCTGACAAGGTACGAATCTGTCGTTCTGCCCCTGAACAGGCAGTTAACCCACTGTTCCTAGGCCGCCATTGAAAATAAGAATGTGTTCTTAACTGACTTGCCTAGTTAAACAAAAGACAATTTTAAAGGTGTAAAAAAAAAAATGGGCAAAATCGGTGTCCAAAAATACCAATTTCCGATTGTTATGAAAACTTGAAATCGGCCCTAATTAATCGGCCATTCCGATTAATTGGTCGACCTCTAGTTGAGACCCAGGGTCTCGAGCTGAATGACGAGTTTGGAGGGTACTAGGGTGTTAAATGCTGAGCTTGGAGTGTGACTGTTTATTTACAATGTGTTTTCTGGATTTTTTTTTCTCATTTAGTAGTTGAAGTGTACCTATGATGAAAATTACAGGCCTCTCATCTTTTTAAGTGGGAGAACTTGCACAATTGGTGGCTGACTAAATACTTTTTTGCCCCACTGTATGTCCATAAACACACCAGCCAGCTGGTCTGCGCATGTTCTGAAGACACGGCTAGGAATGCCATCTGGGCCTGCAGCCCTGCGAGGGTTAACACATTTAAATGTTTTACTCAAGTTGGCTGCGGTGAAGGAGAGCCCGCAGGTTTTGGTAGTGGGCCGTGTCGGTGTCACTGTATTGTCCTCAAAGCAAGCAAAGAAGTTGTTTAGTTTGTCTGGGAGCAAGATGTTGGGGTCCGCGACAGGGCTAGTTTTCTTTTTGTAGTCCGTGATTGACTGTAGACCCTGCCACATACCTCTCGTGTCTGAGCCGTTGAATTGCGACTCTACTTTGTCTCTATACTGATGCTTAGCTTGTTTGATAGCCTTGCGGAAGGAATAGCTACACTGTTTGTATTCTGTCATGTTTCCGGTCGCCTTTTACTGATTAAAAGCAGTGGTTCGCGCTTTCAGTTTTGTGCGAATGCTGCCATCAATCCATTGTTTCTGGTTGCGGAAGGTTTTAATATTCGCTGTGGATACAGCATCACCAATGCACTTGCTAATAAACTCGCTCACCAAATCAGCGTATACTTCAATGTTGTTGTTCGACGCTATCCGGAACATATCCCAGTCCACGTGATCAACGCAGTCTTGAAGCGTGGAATCAGATTGGTCGGACCAGTGTTGAACAGACCTGAGCACGGGCGTTTTCTGCTTTTGTTTCTGGGAGCAACGGAGTCGTGGTCAGATTTGCTGAAAGGAGGGCGAGGGAGGGCTTTGTATGCGTCGCAGAAGTTAGAATAACAATGACCCAAGATTTTTACAGCCCGGGTCGCGCATTTGATGTGCTGATAAAAATTTAGGGAGCCTTGTTTTCAGATTAGCCTTGTTAAAATCCCCAGCTACAATAAATGCAGCCTCAGGATATGTGGTTTCCAGTTTACATAGAGTCCAATTTAGTTATTTCAGGGCTGTCGGTGTCTGCTCGGGGTGGGGGGGTATACACGACTGTGATTATAATCGAAGATAATTATCTTGGTAGATAATGCGGTCGGCATTTGATTGTAAGGAATTCTAGGTCAGGTGAACAAAAGGACTTGAGTCCCTGTATGTTGTTATGATCACAACACGACTCGTTGATCATAAGGCATACACCCCCGCCCTTCTTCTTACCCTTGGATTTAATAACTGGTTGACCCTCCTTTGGCAGCAATAACCTCAACCAAATGTTTTCCGTAGTTGCGGATCAGACCTGCACAGTCAGGAAGAATTTTGGACCATTCCTCTTTACAAAACTGTTTCAGTTCAGCAATATTCTTGGGATGTCTGGTGTGAACTGCTCTCTTGAGGTCATGCCACAGCATCTCAATCGGGTTGAGGTCAGGAGTCTGACTGGGCCACTCCAGAAGGCATATTTTCTTTTGTTGAAGCCATTCTGTTGTTGATTTACTTCCTGTGTTTTTGGTCATTGTCCTGTTGCATCACCCAACTTCTGTTGAGCTTCAATTGGGGGACAGATGGCCTAACATTCTCCTGAAAAATGTCTTGATAAACTTGGGAATGTATTTTTCTGTCAATGATAGCAAGCTGTCTAGGCCCTGAGGCAGCAAAGCTGCCCCAAACCATGATGCTCCCTCCACTATGCTTTATAGTTGGGATGAGGTTTTGAAGTTGGTGTGCTGTGCCTTTTTTTTCTCCATACAGTGTTGTGTGTTCCTTCCAAACAACTCAACTGTAGTTTCATCTGTCCACAGAATATTGTGCCAATAGCGCTGTGGAACGTCCAGGTGCACTTTTGCAAACTTCAGACGTGCAGCAATGTTGTTGTTTTTTAGACAGCAGTGGCTTCTCCCGTGGAGTCCTCCCATGAACACCATTCTTGTTTAGTGTTTTACGTATCGTAGACTCGTCAACAGAGATGTTAGCATGTTCCAGAGATTTCAGTAAGTCTTTAGCTGACACTATATGATTATTCTTAACCTCATTGAGCATTCTGCGCTGTGCTCTTGCAGTCATCTTTGCAGGATGGCCACTCCTAGGGAGAATAGCAACAGTGTTGAACTTCTCTCCATTTTATAGACAATTGGTCTTAGTGTGGACTGATGAACAGAGATACTTTTGTAACCCTTTCCAGCTTTATGCAAGTCAACAATTCTTAATCTTCAGTCTTCTGAGATCTCTTTTGTTCGAGGCATGGTTCACATCATTCTTGTGAATAGCAAACTCAAATTTTCAAAGTTTCTTTTTTATAGGGCAGGGCAGCTCTAACCAACATCTCTTATCTCGTCTCATTGATTGCACTCCAGGTGAGCTGACACCTGACTCCAATTGGCTTATGGAAAAGTCATTAGCCTTGGGGTTCACATACCTTTTCCAACCTACACTGTGAATGTTTAAATTATGTATTCATTATTGACAGGAAAAATACAATAGTTTGTATGTTATTAGTTTAAGCACACTATATTTGTCTATTGCTGTGACTTAGATGAAGATCAGATCAAATTTGATGACCAATCTATGCAGCTATCCAAGTAATTCCAAATGGTTCACATACTTTTACTTGCCACTGTAGGCGTACAGAGGACCATTATCAGCAACCATCACTCCTGTGTTCCAATGGCATATTGTGTTAGCTAATCCAAGTTTTTAATTTTAAAAGGCTAATTGATCATTAGAAAACCCTTTTGCAATTATGTTAGCATAGCTGAAAACGTTTTTTCTGATTTTAAAGAAGCAATAAAACGGGCCTTCTTTAGACTAGTTGAGTATCTGGAGCATCAGCATTTGTGAGTTTGATTACAGGCTCAAAATGGCCAGAAACAAAGCACTTTCTTCTGAAACTCGTCAGTCTATTCTTGTTCTGAGAAATGAAGGCTATTCCATTCGCGAAATTGCCAAGAAGCTGAAGATCTGGTACAACGCTGTGTACTACTCCCTTCACAGAACAGCGCAAATAAGGCTCTAACCAGAATAGAACGAGTGGTGCAAAACTAAGCATAAGGATAAGTACATTCAAGTGTCTAGTTTGAGAAACAGAAGCCTCACAAGTCCTCAACTGGCAGCTTCATTAAATAGTACCCGTAAAACACCAGTCTCAACATCAACAGTGAAGAGGCGACTCCGGGATGCTGGCCTTCTAGGCAGAGTTGCAAAGAAAAAAACGTATCTCAGACTGGCCAATAAAAAGAAAAGATTAAGATGGGCAAAGAACACAGACCCGGGACAGAGGAAGATTGGAAACGGGTGTTATGGACAGACAAATCTAAGTTTGAGGTGTTCGGTTCACAAAGAAGAACATTTGTGAGATGCAGAAAAAAGTGCTAGATGCCATCTGTCAAGCATGGTGGAGGCAATGTGATGGCCTGGGGGTGCTTTTTGGTGGTGTAAAGTGGGAGATTTGTACAAGGTAAAAGGGTTCTTGAAGAAGGAAGGCTATCACTCTATTTTGCAACGCCATGCCATACCCTGTGGACGGTGCTTAATTTGAGCCAATTTCCTCCTTCAACAGGACAATGACCCAAAGCACAGCTCCAAACTATGCAATAACTAATTAGGGAAGAAGCAGTCAGCTGTTATTCTGTCTATAATTGAGTGGCCAGCACAGTCACCGGATCTCAACCCTGTTGAGTTGTTGTGGGAGCAGCTTGACCGTATTGTACGTAAGTGCCCATCAAGCCAATCCAACTTGTGGAAGGTGCTTCAGGAAGCATGGAGTGAAATCTCTTCAGATTACCTCAACAAATTGACAACTAGAATGCCAAAGGTCTACAAGGCTGTAATTGCTGCAAATTGAGGATTCTTTGACAAAAGTACATTTTGAAGGACACAATTTCAATTAAAAATCATTATTTCTAACCTTGTCAGTGTCTTGACTATATTTCCTTTTCATTTTGCAACTAATTTCATGTATGTTTTCATGGAAAACAAGGAAATATGTCTGTGACTCCAAACTTTTGAATTTTTGAACTTTTGAAAAAAACTTATTTTCGCTTTGTCATTATTGGGTATCGTGTGTAGATTGAGTGAAAAATAATTTACATTTTAGAATTAGTCTTAACAAATGTGGAAGGGAAGGGGTCTGAATACTTTCAGAATCCACTGTGTATTACTGCTCTCTATATTTACACCCCAGCTGACCTCTCTTCTCATCTATTTCCTGTAGGGTCATGATATATTTGGCTTTGACCTGGAAGTGCTCCTTCAGAGAATCACTGTGTGTAAGGTCCCCCACTGGTCCAAGATCGGACGCCTCAAGAGGTCCAACATGCCCAAACTAGGGGTGAGTATCAGGGACTTGAACCTGGGTCCTCAGAGCAACTCAATATTATGTTAGCACACTGAGCTAAAGTCTCCTTCATTATGCTTGCACATGTCACACTCCTTTGCAGTGGCTTTGGTCCATATCTAGGCCTTACAGCAAAGGTTCGAGTGGGTGTTAATGGTCTTCCTCTCTGGTGCTTGTGCTGCGTAGGGTCGCAGTGGCTTTGCAGAGAAGAGCGCCACCTGTGGCCGTCTGGTGTGTGACGTTGAGATTTCAGCCAAGGAGCTGATTCGCTGTAAGAGCTACCACCTGACTGAGCTGGCTGCTCAGGTGCTGAAGACTGAGCGAGCCACTATACCTGCTGAGAACATCAAAAACCTCTACAGGTGTGTGTGTGTGCCTCTCCATATGAGTGCTTGATCCCACAATAAAAATCTAAAGTTCAGCTGTAAAGGTCCTGGTGTGTGTCTGTCCCTCCATCAGTGACTCCCCCCACCTGTTGTACCTGTTGGAGTTGACATGGACGGATGCCAAGCTGATCCTCCAGATCATGTGTGAGCTCAACGTGCTGCCTCTCGCCCTGCAGATCACAAACATAGCAGGCAACGTACTGGTGAGAGAGACACACACGCACCGTTGAGTGAAA
>NW_027260397.1:0-10615 GCF_045791955.1 Oncorhynchus clarkii lewisi
TGTATAACCATGTATAGAAACACAGTGCTGTGTGGGTAATATACCATGTTGTACTGTATAACCATGTATAGAAACCCAGTGCTGTGTGGGTAATATACCATGTTGTACTGTATAACCATGTATAGAAACACAGTGCTGTGTGGGTAATATACCATGTTGTACTGTATAACCATGTATAGAAACACAGTGCTGTGTGGGTAATATACCATGTTGTACTGTATAACCCTGTATAGAAACACAGTGCTGTGTGGGTAATATACCATGTTGTACTGTATAACCATGTATAGAAACACAGTGCTGTGTGGGTAATATACCATGTTGTACTGTATAACCATGTATAGAAACACAGTGCTGTGTGGGTAATATACCATGTTGTACTGTATAACCATGTATAGAAACACAGTGCTGTGTGGGTAATATACCATGTTGTACTGTATAACCATGTATAGAAACACAGTGCTGTGTGGGTAATATACCATGTTGTACTGTATAACCATGTATAGAAACACAGTGCTGTGTGGGTAATATACCATGTTGTACTGTATAACCATGTATAGAAACACAGTGTGTGGGTAATATACCATGTTGTACTGTATAACCATGTATAGAAACACAGTGCTGTGTGGGTAATATACCATGTTGTACTGTATAACCATGTATAGAAACACAGTGCTGTGTGGGTAATATACCATGTTGTACTGTATAACCATGTATAGAAACACAGTGCTGTGTGGGTAATATACCATGTTGTACTGTATAACCATGTATAGAAACACAGTGCTGTGTGGGTAATATACCATGTTGTACTGTATAACCATGTATAGAAACACAGTGCTGTGTGGGTAATATACCATGTTGTACTGTATAACCATGTATAGAAACACAGTGCTGTGTGGGTAATATACCATGTTGTACTGTATAACCATGTATAGAAACACAGTGCTGTGTGGGTAATATACCATGTTGTACTGTATAACCATGTATAGAAACACAGTGCTGTGTGGGTAATATACCATGTTGTACTGTATAACCATGTATAGAAACACAGTGCTGTGTGGGTAATATACCATGTTGTACTGTATAACCATGTATATAAACACAGTGCTGTGTGGGTAATATACCATGTTGTAATGTATAACCATGTATAGAAACACAGTGCTGTGTGGGTAATATACCATGTTGTACTGTATAACCATGTATAGAAACACAGTGCTGTGTGGGTAATATACCATGTTGTACTGTATAACCATGTATAGAAACACAGTGCTGTGTGGGTAATATACCATGTTGTACTGTATAACCATGTATAGAAACACAGTGCTGTGTGGGTAATATACCATGTTGTACTGTATAACCATGTATAGAAACACAGTGCTGTGTGGGTAATATACCATGTTGTACTGTATAACCATGTATAGAAACACAGTGCTGTGTGGGTAATATACCATGTTGTACTGTATAACCATGTATAGAAACACAGTGCTGTGTGGGTAATATACCATGTTGTACTGTATAACCATGTATAGAAACACAGTGCTGTGTGGGTAATATACCATGTTGTACTGTATAACCATGTATAGAAACACAGTGCTGTGTGGGTAATATACCATGTTGTACTGTATAACCATGTATAGAAACACAGTGCTGTGTGGGTAATATACCATGTTGTACTGTATAACCCTGTATAGAAACACAGTGCTGTGTGGGTAATATACCATGTTGTACTGTATAACCATGTATAGAAACACAGTGCTGTGTGGGTAATATACCATGTTGTACTGTATAACCATGTATAGTAACACAGTGCTGTGTGGGTAATATACCATGTTGTACTGTATAACCATGTATAGAAACACAGTGCTGTGTGGGTAATATACCATGTTGTACTGTATAACCATGTATAGAAACACAGTGCTGTGTGGGTAATATACCATGTTGTACTGTATAACCATGTATAGAAACACAGTGCTGTGTGGGTAATATACCATGTTGTACTGTATAACCCTGTATAGAAACACAGTGCTGTGTGGGTAATATACCATGTTGTACTGTATAACCATGTATAGAAACACAGTGCTGTGTGGGTAATATACCATGTTGTACTGTATAACCCTGTATAGAAACACAGTGCTGTGTGGGTAATATACCATGTTGTACTGTATAACCATGTATAGAAACACAGTGCTGTGTGGGTAATATACCATGTTGTACTGTATAACCATGTATAGAAACACAGTGCTGTGTGGGTAATATACCATGTTGTACTGTATAACCATGTATAGAAACACAGTGCTGTGTGGGTAATATACCATGTTGTACTGTATAACCATGTATAGAAACACAGTGCTGTGTGGGTAATATACCATGTTGTACTGTATAACCATGTATAGAAACACAGTGCTGTGTGGGTAATATACCATGTTGTACTGTATAACCATGTATAGAAACACAGTGCTGTGTGGGTAATATACCATGTTGTACTGTATAACCATGTATAGAAACACAGTGCTGTGTGGGTGTATAACCATATACCATGTTGTACTGTATAACCATGTATAGAAACACAGTGCTGTGTGGGTAATATACCATGTTGTACTGTATAACCATGTATAGAAACACAGTGCTGTGTGGGTAATATACCATGTTGTACTGTATAACCATGTATAGAAACACAGTGCTGTGTGGGTAATATACCATGTTGTACTGTATAACCATGTATAGAAACACAGTGCTGTGTGGGTAATATACCATGTTGTACTGTATAACCATGTATAGAAACACAGTGCTGTGTGGGTAATATACCATGTTGTACTGTATAACCATGTATAGAAACACAGTGCTGTGTGGGTAATATACCATGTTGTACTGTATAACCATGTATAGAAACACAGTGCTGTGTGGGTAATATACCATGTTGTACTGTATAACCATGTATAGAAACACAGTGCTGTGTGGGTAATATACCATGTTGTACTGTATAACCATGTATAGAAACACAGTGCTGTGTGGGTAATATACCATGTTGTACTGTATAACCATGTATAGAAACACAGTGCTGTGTGGGTAATATACCATGTTGTAATGTATAACCATGTATAGAAACACAGTGCTGTGTGGGTAATATACCATGTTGTACTGTATAACCATGTATAGAAACACAGTGCTGTGTGGGTAATATACCATGTTGTACTGTATAACCATGTATAGAAACACAGTGCTGTGTGGGTAATATACCATGTTGTACTGTATAACCCTGTATAGAAACACAGTGCTGTGTGGGTAATATACCATGTTGTACTGTATAACCATGTATAGAAACACAGTGCTGTGTGGGTAATATACCATGTTGTACTGTATAACCATGTATAGTAACACAGTGCTGTGTGGGTAATATACCATGTTGTACTGTATAACCATGTATAGAAACACAGTGCTGTGTGGGTAATATACCATGTTGTACTGTATAACCATGTATAGAAACACAGTGCTGTGTGGGTAATATACCATGTTGTACTGTATAACCATGTATAGAAACACAGTGCTGTGTGGGTAATATACCATGTTGTACTGTATAACCCTGTATAGAAACACAGTGCTGTGTGGGTAATATACCATGTTGTACTGTATAACCATGTATAGAAACACAGTGCTGTGTGGGTAATATACCATGTTGTACTGTATAACCCTGTATAGAAACACAGTGCTTTGTGGGTAATATACCATGTTGTACTGTATAACCATGTATAGAAACACAGTGCTGTGTGGGTAATATACCATGTTGTACTGTATAACCATGTATAGAAACACAGTGCTGTGTGGGTAATATACCATGTTGTACTGTATAACCATGTATAGAAACACAGTGCTGTGTGGGTAATATACCATGTTGTACTGTATAACCATGTATAGAAACACAGTGCTGTGTGGGTAATATACCATGTTGTACTGTATAACCATGTATAGAAACACAGTGCTGTGTGGGTAATATACCATGTTGTACTGTATAACCATGTATAGAAACACAGTGCTGTGTGGGTAATATACCATGTTGTACTGTATAACCATGTATAGAAACACAGTGCTGTGTGGGTAATATACCATGTTGTACTGTATAACCATGTATAGAAACACAGTGCTGTGTGGGTAATATACCATGTTGTACTGTATAACCATGTATAGAAACACAGTGCTGTGTGGGTAATATACCATGTTGTACTGTATAACCATGTATAGAAACACAGTGCTGTGTGGGTAATATACCATGTTGTACTGTATAACCATGTATAGAAACACAGTGCTGTGTGGGTAATATACCATGTTGTACTGTATAACCATGTATAGAAACACAGTGCTGTGTGGGTAATATACCATGTTGTACTGTATAACCATGTATAGAAACACAGTGCTGTGTGGGTAATATACCATGTTGTACTGTATAACCATGTATAGAAACACAGTGCTGTGTGGGTAATATACCATGTTGTACTGTATAACCATGTATAGAAACACAGTGCTGTGTGGGTAATATACCATGTTGTACTGTATAACCATGTATAGAAACACAGTGCTGTGTGGGTAATATACCATGTTGTACTGTATAACCATGTATAGAAACACAGTGCTGTGTGGGTAATATACCATGTTGTACTGTATAACCATGTATAGAAACACAGTGCTGTGTGGGTAATATACCATGTTGTACTGTATAACCATGTATAGAAACACAGTGCTGTGTGGGTAATATACCATGTTGTACTGTATAACCATGTATAGAAACACAGTGCTGTGTGGGTAATATACCATGTTGTACTGTATAACCATGTATAGAAACACAGTGCTGTGTGGGTAATATACCATGTTGTACTGTATAACCATGTATAGAAACACAGTGCTGTGTGGGTAATATACCATGTTGTACTGTATAACCATGTATAGAAACACAGTGCTGTGTGGGTAATATACCATGTTGTACTGTATAACCATGTATAGAAACACAGTGCTGTGTGGGTAATATACCATGTTGTACTGTATAACCATGTATAGAAACACAGTGCTGTGTGGGTAATATACCATGTTGTACTGTATAACCATGTATAGAAACACAGTGCTGTGTGGGTAATATACCATGTTGTACTGTATAACCATGTATAGAAACACAGTGCTGTGTGGGTAATATACCATGTTGTACTGTATAACCATGTATAGAAACACAGTGCTGTGTGGGTAATATACCATGTTGTACTGTATAACCATGTATAGAAACACAGTGCTGTGTGGGTAATATACCATGTTGTACTGTATAACCATGTATAGAAACACAGTGCTGTGTGGGTAATATACCATGTTGTACTGTATAACCATGTATAGAAACACAGTGCTGTGTGGGTAATATACCATGTTGTACTGTATAACCATGTATAGAAACACAGTGCTGTGTGGGTAATATACCATGTTGTACTGTATAACCATGTATAGAAACACAGTGCTGTGTGGGTAATATACCATGTTGTACTGTATAACCATGTATAGAAACACAGTGCTGTGTGGGTAATATACCATGTTGTACTGTATAACCATGTATAGAAACACAGTGCTGTGTGGGTAATATACCATGTTGTACTGTATAACCATGTATAGAAACACAGTGCTGTGTGGGTAATATACCATGTTGTACTGTATAACCATGTATAGAAACACAGTGCTGTGTGGGTAATATACCATGTTGTACTGTATAACCATGTATAGAAACACAGTGCTGTGTGGGTAATATACCATGTTGTACTGTATAACCATGTATAGAAACACAGTGCTGTGTGGGTAATATACCATGTTGTACTGTATAACCATGTATAGAAACACAGTGCTGTGTGGGTAATATACCATGTTGTACTGTATAACCATGTTGTACTGTATAACCATGTATAGAAACACAGTGCTGTGTGGGTAATATACCATGTTGTACTGTATAACCATGTATAGAAACACAGTGCTGTGTGGGTAATATACCATGTTGTACTGTATAACCATGTATAGAAACACAGTGCTGTGTGGGTAATATACCATGTTGTACTGTATAACCATGTATAGAAACACAGTGCTGTGTGGGTAATATACCATGTTGTACTGTATAACCATGTATAGAAACACAGTGCTGTGTGGGTAATATACCATGTTGTACTGTATAACCATGTATAGAAACACAGTGCTGTGTGGGTAATATACCATGTTGTACTGTATAACCATGTATAGAAACACAGTGCTGTGTGGGTAATATACCATGTTGTACTGTATAACCATGTATAGAAACACAGTGCTGTGTGGGTAATATACCATGTTGTACTGTATAACCATGTATAGAAACACAGTGCTGTGTGGGTAATATACCATGTTGTACTGTATAACCATGTATAGAAACACAGTGCTGTGTGGGTAATATACCATGTTGTACTGTATAACCATGTATAGAAACACAGTGCTGTGTGGGTAATATACCATGTTGTACTGTATAACCATGTATAGAAACACAGTGCTGTGTGGGTAATATACCATGTTGTACTGTATAACCATGTATAGAAACACAGTGCTGTGTGGGTAATATACCATGTTGTACTGTATAACCATGTATAGAAACACAGTGCTGTGTGGGTAATATACCATGTTGTACTGTATAACCATGTATAGAAACACAGTGCTGTGTGGGTAATATACCATGTTGTACTGTATAACCATGTATAGAAACACAGTGCTGTGTGGGTAATATACCATGTTGTACTGTATAACCATGTATAGAAACACAGTGCTGTGTGGGTAATATACCATGTTGTACTGTATAACCATGTATAGAAACACAGTGCTGTGTGGGTAATATACCATGTTGTACTGTATAACCATGTATAGAAACACAGTGCTGTGTGGGTAATATACCATGTTGTACTGTATAACCATGTATAGAAACACAGTGCTGTGTGGGTAATATACCATGTTGTACTGTATAACCATGTATAGAAACACAGTGCTGTGTGGGTAATATACCATGTTGTACTGTATAACCATGTATAGAAACACAGTGCTGTGTGGGTAATATACCATGTTGTACTGTATAACCATGTATAGAAACACAGTGCTGTGTGGGTAATATACCATGTTGTACTGTATAACCATGTATAGAAACACAGTGCTGTGTGGGTAATATACCATGTTGTACTGTATAACCATGTATAGAAACACAGTGCTGTGTGGGTAATATACCATGTTGTACTGTATAACCATGTATAGAAACACAGTGCTGTGTGGGTAATATACCATGTTGTACTGTATAACCATGTATAGAAACACAGTGCTGTGTGGGTAATATACCATGTTGTACTGTATAACCATGTATAGAAACACAGTGCTGTGTGGGTAATATACCATGTTGTACTGTATAACCATGTATAGAAACACAGTGCTGTGTGGGTAATATACCATGTTGTACTGTATAACCATGTATAGAAACACAGTGCTGTGTGGGTAATATACCATGTTGTACTGTATAACCATGTATAGAAACACAGTGCTGTGTGGGTAATATACCATGTTGTACTGTATAACCATGTATAGAAACACAGTGCTGTGTGGGTAATATACCATGTTGTACTGTATAACCATGTATAGAAACACAGTGCTGTGTGGGTAATATACCATGTTGTACTGTATAACCATGTATAGAAACACAGTGCTGTGTGGGTAATATACCATGTTGTACTGTATAACCATGTATAGAAACACAGTGCTGTGTGGGTAATATACCATGTTGTACTGTATAACCATGTATAGAAACACAGTGCTGTGTGGGTAATATACCATGTTGTACTGTATAACCATGTATAGAAACACAGTGCTGTGTGGGTAATATACCATGTTGTACTGTATAACCATGTATAGAAACACAGTGCTGTGTGGGTAATATACCATGTTGTACTGTATAACCATGTATAGAAACACAGTGCTGTGTGGGTAATATACCATGTTGTACTGTATAACCATGTATAGAAACACAGTGCTGTGTGGGTAATATACCATGTTGTACTGTATAACCATGTATAGAAACACAGTGCTGTGTGGGTAATATACCATGTTGTACTGTATAACCATGTATAGAAACACAGTGCTGTGTGGGTAATATACCATGTTGTACTGTATAACCATGTATAGAAACACAGTGCTGTGTGGGTAATATACCATGTTGTACTGTATAACCATGTATAGAAACACAGTGCTGTGTGGGTAATATACCATGTTGTACTGTATAACCATGTATAGAAACACAGTGCTGTGTGGGTAATATACCATGTTGTACTGTATAACCATGTATAGAAACACAGTGCTGTGTGGGTAATATACCATGTTGTACTGTATAACCATGTATAGAAACACAGTGCTGTGTGGGTAATATACCATGTTGTACTGTATAACCATGTATAGAAACACAGTGCTGTGTGGGTAATATACCATGTTGTACTGTATAACCATGTATAGAAACACAGTGCTGTGTGGGTAATATACCATGTTGTACTGTATAACCATGTATAGAAACACAGTGCTGTGTGGGTAATATACCATGTTGTACTGTATAACCATGTATAGAAACACAGTGCTGTGTGGGTAATATACCATGTTGTACTGTATAACCATGTATAGAAACACAGTGCTGTGTGGGTAATATACCATGTTGTACTGTATAACCATGTATAGAAACACAGTGCTGTGTGGGTAATATACCATGTTGTACTGTATAACCATGTATAGAAACACAGTGCTGTGTGGGTAATATACCATGTTGTACTGTATAACCATGTATAGAAACACAGTGCTGTGTGGGTAATATACCATGTTGTACTGTATAACCATGTATAGAAACACAGTGCTGTGTGGGTAATATACCATGTTGTACTGTATAACCATGTATAGAAACACAGTGCTGTGTGGGTAATATACCATGTTGTACTGTATAACCATGTATAGAAACACAGTGCTGTGTGGGTAATATACCATGTTGTACTGTATAACCATGTATAGAAACACAGTGCTGTGTGGGTAATATACCATGTTGTACTGTATAACCATGTATAGAAACACAGTGCTGTGTGGGTAATATACCATGTTGTACTGTATAACCATGTATAGAAACACAGTGCTGTGTGGGTAATATACCATGTTGTACTGTATAACCATGTATAGAAACACAGTGAAACACAGTGTGTGGGTAATATACCATGTTGTACTGTATAACCATGTATAGAAACACAGTGCTGTGTGGGTAATATACCATGTTGTACTGTATAACCATGTATAGAAACACAGTGCTGTGTGGGTAATATACCATGTTGTACTGTATAACCATGTATAGAAACACAGTGCTGTGTGGGTAATATACCATGTTGTACTGTATAACCATGTATAGAAACACAGTGCTGTGTGGGTAATATACCATGTTGTACTGTATAACCATGTATAGAAACACAGTGCTGTGTGGGTAATATACCATGTTGTACTGTATAACCATGTATAGAAACACAGTGCTGTGTGGGTAATATACCATGTTGTACTGTATAACCATGTATAGAAACACAGTGCTGTGTGGGTAATATACCATGTTGTACTGTATAACCATGTATAGAAACACAGTGCTGTGTGGGTAATATACCATGTTGTACTGTATAACCTGTATATAACACAGTGCTGTGTGGGTAATATACCATGTTGTACTGTATAACCATGTATAGAAACACAGTGCTGTGTGGGTAATATACCATGTTGTACTGTATAACCATGTATAGAAACACAGTGCTGTGTGGGTAATATACCATGTTGTACTGTATAACCATGTATAGAAACACAGTGCTGTGTGGGTAATATACCATGTTGTACTGTATAACCATGTATAGAAACACAGTGCTGTGTGGGTAATATACCATGTTGTACTGTATAACCATGTATAGAAACACAGTGCTGTGTGGGTAATATACCATGTTGTACTGTATAACCATGTATAGAAACACAGTGCTGTGTGGGTAATATACCATGTTGTACTGTATAACCATGTATAGAAACACAGTGCTGTGTGGGTAATATACCATGTTGTACTGTATAACCATGTATAGAAACACAGTGCTGTGTGGGTAATATACCATGTTGTACTGTATAACCATGTATAGAAACACAGTGCAGTGCTGTGTGGGTAATATACCATGTTGTACTGTATAACCATGTATAGAAACACAGTGCTGTGTGGGTAATATACCATGTTGTACTGTATAACCATGTATAGAAACACAGTGCTGTGTGGGTAATATACCATGTTGTACTGTATAACCATGTATAGAAACACAGTGCTGTGTGGGTAATATACCATGTTGTACTGTATAACCACTGTATAGAAACACAGTGCTGTGTGGGTAATATACCATGTTGTACTGTATAACCATGTATAGAAACACAGTGCTGTGTGGGTAATATACCATGTTGTACTGTATAACCATGTATAGAAACACAGTGCTGTGTGGGTAATATACCATGTTGTACTGTATAACCATGTATAGAAACACAGTGCTGTGTGGGTAATATACCATGTTGT
>NW_027260398.1:0-10613 GCF_045791955.1 Oncorhynchus clarkii lewisi
TCATTATGTTAGCTAGATAACAGGCATTATGTTAGCCAGATAACAGGTATTATGTTAGCCAGATAACAGTCATTATGTTAGCCAGATAACAGGTATTATGTTAGCCAGATAACAGGTATTGTGTTAGCCAGATAACAGTCATGATATCATCCAGAGTTTTTCTTTAGAAAAAATATGTTTTACATAATTTTTTAGGAATTGTATAACAAAAAATGTAATTTCAACATACATTCTTCTTTTGAAACTGCATGTGCTATGTTCCAACATATTACTTATCGAGCCAGATAGTTGTTGTGTGCTGGCACTCTAACCAATATTTCAAACATGTTACATTTTCCACTGAGACGCAATGCTGCTCTGACAAAGGAGCCTGCTCAGAAACGTGTTTGCATTTTACATTATGGAAATTAATTAGCCGTGCTGAACCTTTTTCAGTATTTCAATATCCTAGACATTTCACGCAGAGAGGTGTGTGTGTGCATAGACTGTCATAGACTTTCATAAGTCAACTAACACTGCTATGATATACATGAGTCTGACTGACTGACTGTGTAGTAGGTTGGCCTGGTTTAGAGAGAGGAGCTCCTAGGGCCCTGTAAGGTGCTCATAGTGAGAGTGAGTTATATGGGCAGCAGCAGCCTAGTGATGGGAGCTCGGGGAGACCTGGTGTTGATACTAAACGGGTTAATGTCAGCTCTGAGGGCAGAAGGGGACTGAAGGGGATCTCCGTCTGGGACTCCCATCACTGTGGCCTGTTCTGTCAGTGTGTTGAGCTGTTATTCCCATTCATTAATCATGGGTCTAATTTGTTTTACTTGAACTCACTGACACAGAGTGACTGTTATTCCAGTGGCAATGCAGGGGGAATCTTTCAGGAAAACAGTTGTTCCATTGCAATGCATGGAGCTACCAGGTCTGCTCAACCCTGTGTGTGTGTGTGTGTGTGTGTGTGTGTGTGTGTGTGTGTGTGAGTGTCTGTGTGTGTATAGAGTATAGGCTTAACCAGTAATCTCCAAATTTACACCAATAGAACTGAAATTATTTAGCCGTTTTCACAGTCAACCAGGTTTTACGTACAAGAAATCCATTTTATGCTCAACATAAAAATATATGGTTTAGCTCCTTCACTGTTTTATGAACTATGTACAGGACTTCAAGCTTGTGCTGAACACAAGAGATTTTATTAAGGTCAAATATAACCACGGATGATAAAAGTATATACTGTGCTTTAAAAATGGTCTCCCTGAAGAATATACATGCACCCACATACTCACGTGATGATAGTACACATACGCACACATAAACACACACATGAACACACACACACATGAACAAACATTCACACAAAGAGAGGAGGACTGAAGATTCCTCAACTATGGGCCACTGGAGACTCTTTCTGTACCGTAATGGAAGCAACAGATTAGTCAATCCAGCAGACTGTTGACAGAGGAGCTGAGGGAGAAAGGTCAGTGGGGGTAGAGAATCTGTCATGATATACCCCTGATTTACATGTTTGTAGATAACACCAGTAAAGATTAGGGAGGACACAAAATCACTTTTTCACCAAACGTAATCAGGGTTTATTCTAGAAATACGTTTCACATTGCAATAGATGCTTAAATAAAGTACCTGCTTTTCACAAAGCAATGCTCACATTTCTTGATATGATTGTTTTTTCATTTAAACAGAATGTACTATTACTTAATCCGACTGCTCTAAATTGATAATCACTTAACCGCTTGGTAAACCTATAGATTTTAAACTGGTTTGTCAGCTACAGATTTTGAGAATTACATAATGAAAATGTAAGTTTGTAAAGTAGAAACATATAAAGTACAATATATACTAGAATTAACTATTATGAAGATGACTGTTATGATTTTACTTCACAGTAACTTTTTTTTAAATCTGATATTGACAAAATCAGAGATGTACTGCTGGCACTAAGACCTCTCTCAATGAGCTGTTTAAGGCCATAAGCAAACAAGAACATGCTCATCCAGATGCGGCGCTCCTAGTGGCCGGGGACTTTAAAGTGCTCCTAGTGGCCGGGGACTTTAAAGTGCTCCTAGTGGCCGGGGACTTTAAAGTGCTCCTAGTGGCCGGGGACTTTAAAGCACTCCTAGTGGCCGGGGACTTTAAAGTGCTCCTAGTGGCCGGGGACTTTAAAGTGCTCCTAGTGGCCGGGGACTTTAAAGTGCTCCTAGTGGCCGGGGACTTTAAAGCACTCCTAGTGGCCGGGGACTTTAAAGAGCTCCTAGTGGCCGGGGACTTTAAAGAGCTCCTAGTGTCCGGGGACTTTAAAGCGCTCCTAGTGGCCGGGGACTTTAAAGCGCTCCTAGTGGTCGGGGACTTTAAAGCGCTCCTAGTGGCTGGGGACTTTAAAGCGCTCCTAGTGGCCGGGGACTTTAAAGCGCTCCTAGTGGCCTGGGACTTTAAAGCGCTCCTAGTGGCCTGGGACTTTAAAGCGCTCCTAGTGGCCGGGGACTTTAAAGCGCTCCTAGTGGCCGGGGACTTTAAAGCGCTCCTAGTGGCCTTGGACTTTAAAGCGCTCCTAGTGGCCGGGGACTTTAAAGCGCTCCTAGTGGCCGGGGACTTTACAACTGTTCATTCTAACAGCAACATGTATATATAACTGTTCATTCTAACCAGGACATACTTTATTGAAAAAGCTAGTCTAATTGCTGGTGTGTGGCCATAGTCCCGAATCCCTAATCCCAGAGCATGGCAACAGCAGAAACCCTACCTCACTCCCTCTCAAAGACACAGATTGACACACACACACACACACACACACACACACACACACACACACACACACACACACACACACACACACACACACACACACACACACACACACACACACACACACACACACACACACACACAAAGGTGTAGGATCTGACTCCCTTACTCTCCGTGAAGTGTGCTCCCCCTCCACTCCTCTCTCTCTGTCCGCTGCAGGGCTTTGACATGTTTATTTGGACAGATGCAGTAAATCCTGACCTTCAGGGGAGGCGTCCTTGGCCACACTGGGGAGGCATGAGGCCTGCCTTGCTCCAATGATAATTTGTGGTTTCGTCGGACATTTGCTGGCCTACAAAGACGCCTCAGAAAGGGCAAAGGGCCGGCCCGGGCTGGAACCAGCGAGTTTCATTACCAATAAGCCAAGGACCTTCGCTCTTCTTTAAATAAGGAAATATTCCCACTTTATTTTCCAGAATTTGCTTTGGCACTCACTTGGAAACTATTTTTACGTGAGACTGTGTGTAAACCCAATTGGAGAGAGAGGAAGAATACGTTAGAGTAGGCTGACGGTAACATACTTAACTTACACAAATAAATATATCCGAATGGAATGAAGGCTAAAGTATGGTAAGAGGCAAAGAGTCATGAGCACTTCTCATGTTCCTTAAGGGATATCACACACACACACACACACACACACGCGCGCGCACGCACGCACACACGCACACGCACACACAGCAGTAACTTTAAGAGCCACTTTTTAATCCAATGCTTGGACCACACATCATCCACTGCATGTCACAGAGTTGATCCCACTAGCAAACAGAAACAGTTGTTTACGCTAAGCTAACCATGACCACCTGAGCTTAATACCAACTGCTACTATCTGGGATCATAGAATAGATACCCAGCTACGCCGCTGCATTAGTAGTATGTTCACATATACAGCTTTTACTATGTTGTTACTAATAAACAGATATTACTGGACATAGAGTATGGGGCCAATAGAAAAATAAGTGTTTTGGGCCTGATATGTGACTAAATACACCACTGATGTTTAATTACAGAATGTTTGGTTGTCTTTGACTTTACAAAAACCAGAGATATACTGTAAGGGGACATTGTAGATAACTTTCATGAAGAAAACAGCTGTTTTTGGAGATTCTGCTCCCATCCAAAATCACAACTTGATGTAAACTATGTTTTTTTCACTGTAATGCTAAAGGTGACATTCTCCTGTTTTCCATGAAGTAATTTTTAACAAGCAGTGTTTTAGTATTACATGTTATATAACTGAAGGAAAGTGACGGCCAACCGCTGACGCTGCAATAGATGCAGAACAGCCGTTAAGTCGCTCTGGATGAGAGCATCTACTAAATTACTGAAATGTAAATGACAAACGATATTATACGGATTTCATGGGGTAGTCAAGACCCCTACTCGATGCAGGGTCTAGAGACTGTCAAGTTCCGGTCATGGAGCGGGACTGGACGCCGTGCCTGGACGCCGTGCCTGGACTGGGCACCGGCGCAGAGGAAGGCTCCGGCCATGGAGCGGGACTGGACGTCGTGCCTGGACGCCGTGCCTGGACTGGGCACCGGCGCAGAAGAAGGCTCGGTCATGGAGCGGGACTGGACGCCGTGCCTGGACGCCGTGCCTGGACTGGGCACCGGCGCAGAAGAAGGCTCGGCCATGGAGCGGGACTGGACGCCGTGCCTGGACTGGGCACCGGCGCAGAAGAAGGCTCGGTCATGGAGCGGGACTGGACGCCGTGCCTGGACGCCGTGCCTGGACTGGGCACCGGCGCAGAAGAAGGCTCCGGCCATGGAGCGGGACTGGACGTCGTGCCTGGACGCCGTGCCTGGACTGGGCACCGGCGCAGAAGAAGGCTCCGGCCATGGAGCGGGACTGGACGCCGTGCCTGGACTGGGCACCGGCGCAGAAGAAGGCTCGGTCATGGAGCGGGACTGGACGCCGTGCCTGGACGCCGTGCCTGGACTGGGCACTGGCGCAGAAGAAGGCTCGGCCATGGAGCGGGACAGGACGCCGTGCCTGGACTGGGCACCGGCGCAGAAGAAGGCTCGGTCATGGAGCGGGACTGGACGCCGTGCCTGGACGCCGTGCCTGGACTGGGCACCGGCGCAGAGGAAGGCTCCGGCCATGGAGCGGGACTGGACGCCGTGCCTGGACTGGGCACCGGCGCAGAAGAAGGCTCCGGCCATGGAGCGGGACTGGACGCCGTGCCTGGACTGGGCACCGGCGCAGAAGAAGGCTCCGGTCATGGAGCGGGACTGGACGCCGTGCCTGGACGCCGTGCGTGGACTGGGCACCGGCGCAGAGGAAGGCTCCGGCCATGGAGCGGGACTGGACGCCGTGCCTGGACGCCGTGCCTGGACTGGGCACCGGCGCAGAGGAAGGCTCCGGCCATGGTGCGGGACTGGATGCCGTACCTGGACTGGGCACCGGCGCAGAGGAAGGCTCCGACTATGGAGCGGGACTGGACGCCGTGCCTGGACTGGGCACCGGCGCAGAAGAAGGCTCGGTCATGGAGCGGGACTGGACGCCGTGCCTGGACGCTGTGCCTGGACTGGGCACCGGCGCAGAGGAAGGCTCCGGCCATGGAGCGGGACTGGACGCCGTGCCTGGACGCCGTGCCTGGACTGGGCACCGGCGCAGAGGAAGGCTCCGGCCATGGTGCGGGACTGGACGCCGTGCCTGGACTGGGCACCGGCGCAGAGGAAGGCTCCGACTATGGAGCGGGACTGGACGCCGTTCCTGGACTGGGCACCGGCGCAGAGGAAGGCTCCTGCTATGGAGCGGGACTGGACGCCGTTCCTGGACTGGGCACCGGCGCAGAGGAAGGCTCCGGTCATGAAGCGGGACTGGACGCCGTGCCTGGACTGGGCACCGGCGCAGAGGAAGGCTCCGGCTCTGGAGCCGGACTGGACGCCGTGCCTGGACTGGGCACCGGTGCAGAGGAAGGCTCCGGTCATAGAGCGGTACTGGACGCCGGTGCCCAGTCCAGGCACGGTGTCCAGTCCCGCTCCATGGCCGGAGCAGAGGAAGGCTCCAGCCATGGCACCGGCACAGGAAGCTCCGGGCCGTGGACCGTCACTGGAGGTTCCGGGCTGTTGACCGTCGCTGGAGACTCAGGGCTGGTGACACACTCTTCAGGGCGAGTGCGGTGCTTCCAGGGCGTCTCTTCCAGAGCTTCCAGGGCGTGACTAGGGGGGGTTTCTAGGTGTCGTGTTTCTGTGTTGTTGTGTGTGTATGGTTCCCAATTGGAGGCAGCTGATAATCGTTACCTCTAATTGGAGATCATACTTAGTGTGTCCCTTTTCCCATCTGCGTTGTGGGATATTGTTTTGTTTAGTGCCTATGTGCACTACGTACTGCACGTTCGTTAATTCATTGTTGTTTTGAAGTTTCACTGTAATAAATATGTGGAACTGTACTCACGCTGCACCTTGGTCCACTCATTCTTATGATGAACGTGACACTCTGTCAGGAGGAATTGGCCAAAATTCACCCAACTTATTGTGGGAAGCTCGTGGAAGGCTACCCAAAACGTTTGAATCAAGTTAAATAATTTAAAGGCAATGTAAATGTAAACTTCTTCTTCTTCATTCCCACTGGGAATGTAATGAAAGAAATATAAGCTGCAATAAATCATTCTCTCTACTATTATTCTGACATGTCACGTTCTTAAAATAAAGTGGTGATGCTAACTGACCTAAGACAGGGAATTTTTACCAGGATTAAATGTCAGGAATTGTGAAAAACTGAGTTTAAATGTATTTGGCTAAAGTGTATGTAAACTTCCGAATTCAACTTTACACACCTCTCTGATGGCCTCACGTGCACCATCCCACTTCTGACACCAATGTAGCAATTTTGGGGGTAGCCAAGACCGGGACATAAAGCCTCGGTCCAGTGACTGTCAATACTTTAACCTTTACACCAGGTCTGAACCTCTTGACGAGGTTGCTATTATTGGGTTAAAGTCGCTAAAATATGGGTAAAAAATATAATAAATCATGACAGCTTCAGTATTTATTGTTTTATAAACAAATCAAACTACAAAAAGGAAATCAATGGATATATTTAAAGATAATAAATTAAATGTAAAATATTGCATAGAATGCAGAGAAGCGAGATTAAGGAGAAGGATCCTATGGTGGTCCATCGCTGGGGAAAAAAATCTGAAGAGCTGATCCTCTCGTTACCATGTCTCTCTTAACGTAGTCACCTCTAGGTCACCATGTCCCTCTTAACCTAGTCACCTCTAGGTCACCATGTCCCTCTTAACCTAGTCACCTCTAGGTCACCATGTCCCTCTTAACCTAGTCACCTCTAGGTCAGGACACTCTGGACAGAGTCAATTTCCTACCAACACCCCCTCATCCACTACAAATGTTTACCAACCTCCCCATCCCCAGAAAATCTTAATTAATTTGGGGCTATCCCCATGGCTTCCTCCCAAATGGCCTCCTATTCCCTACATAGTGCATTACTTTTGATGGGAGCTCTATGGGCCCTGGTCAAAAGTTAGTGCACTATACTATATAGGGAATAGGGGGGCATTTGGGATGTAAACAGCGTCACCTGGTAAACCTCATGCCGAGGACCCCAATCGGAACTTGGAAGGGCTAAAGTTCACGGTCTGGCCCCTGGCTTATCAAGCCATGTTTATTTAAAGTCTGAGCTCGGTTACGGACAACAAACAGAGAGACCACAGCCTATAGACTAGTAGTTTGGACACAAATCCTGGGGATGCAGATTAGGGGTACGTGTGTGTGCGTTTGTGTGACTGAGTGTGTGACTGTGCGTGCGTGCCTGTGTGCGGGTTTGACTGACAGACTCTGTGTGTGCTTGTGTGTGTGTAGGTTCATGAGTGTGCGGCTATAATGCTGTCAGGATTGTCATTCTCAATCCAGCTGATGTTGGCTTGCTTTGCTCTGGAGTACTGCAGAGGGAATACTCCTTGGCACCTAAAACACACATACACACACACACATACACACACACCCCTAATACACAAAGCCTGAGTAGTTACTGGAGCAGTATGTATATTTGCCTTCCCTGGGTAAATAAACTGACCTTGATTGGCACTCAGGTAAAACTAGGTAATGAAGTCACTCAAACAAAACCACTGTAACTCAGTTATTAATCCACCTTACCCCTAAAATGTTCAGCAAGGTTGCTCAAGATTCACTTCGAAATGCGTGTCCTGAGGATGTTGGAAGATGGCTTTAAAATCAGCCACTAGGGGCAATGGTGAGCGAGACAACAATCAAGTTGGCTTAGGTTTATCTCCGGCTCCGAGGGTCGCGTGTTCAATCCCAGTGATGTAACCATTTATTTATTTAACCCTATCCCAAACCTTATCCCTTAATTGAACCATTCAGAATTAATGCAGGTGGAGCTTGCAGAAAGGACGAGTGGCAGCAGGAAAAGGAACACAGGGTGTCCAAAACAGCACGAAATGTGACATTTGGAGAATGGATAAACGTCAGAATCTGAAGTAGAATTGGGTAAAACAGTGAGATCCTGTTGAAAACATTTCCATCTCTGTCCATGTGTTTATGTCTGAGAATTTACAACACTGTCATACTTAAGCCCAAGGCTGATCTCTATCCAACTAAGATTCTCCACATTCTTCCATTACACAATCTGTTAGATACATTTAGGGTGCATCCCAAATGGCACCCTATTTCCCATATAGTCCATCACTGTTGGTCCTGGTCAAAGTAGTGCACTAAATATGGAATAGGGTGCCATTTGGGATGCAGACTTAGCACTCCCTTGTAGTCACTCATGACTAGCCCTTCAACCCAGAGAAGGTGATTATGGAAACATCAATAGTGTTAGCATTTGCTTGCTCTCATAAATATATCAGCCAAGCAGCCAGAGACAGTCTTCCTGGAGGTTTATAAAGGCCTGCTCTGGCCATCAGCAGAGTAATTCATATACCTAATTACGGAGGTGTTGGAGAAACAAAAACAGAGCTGCTCCATGAATTAGTTCAGATAGAGCCTGAACTGCCCTGATCTCACTCAGATTCAATTCTTCTCTCTCTCTGTCTCTCCGCCTCCAGCTGTCGACTCGCTGTGCACTCTGTATTAGATAAACAGCCATGAAGTTGATTATCTTTCATTCTCCTTATCAGTCTATTTATTTATCTGTCCTTCTCTCCCTCTGTTCTCCCTCTCTCTCCTCTCTCTCCTCCCTCTCCTCTCCTCTCCCCCCCTATATTCCCTCTATCCTCCTTCTCTCCCCACACACTCTCTCTCTTCTCCCTCTCTCTCCCTCTCTACCCTCTTTCCTCCCTATTGCTCTCCCTCTCTCCTCCCTCTCTCACTCCCTCTCTCCTCACACACTCTCTCTCTCCTCCCTCTCTCCTTACTCTCCCACTCTCTTCCCTCTCTCCTCTCTCTCTTTTCCCTCTCTCTCCCTCTCTACCCTCTATCCTCCCTTTCGCTCTCCCACTATCCTCACACACTCTCTCTCCTCCTCTACTTACTCTCTCTTTCCTCACTCTCTCCACCCTCTATACTCCATATCGTTCTCTCTCTCCTCCCTCTATCCTCCTTCTCTCCCCACACACTCTCTCTCCTCCCTCTCGTCTCTCTCTTATGCCTCTCTCTCCCTCTCTTCCCTCTATCCTCCCTATCGTTCTCCCTCTATCCTCCCTCTCTCTCCCTATCTCTCTCCCTCTCTCCTCCCTCTCTCTCCCTCTCTCTCCCTCTCTCCCTCCCTCTCTCACTCCCTCTCTCCTCACACACTCTCTCTCTCCTCACTCTCTTTCTCCCTCTCTCCCCCTTCTATCCTCCATATTGCTCTCCCTCTCTCCTCACTCTCTGTCTCCCTTTTTCTCCCACCTCTCTCTCTCATCTCAATGTGTGTACTGTATGTATGTATTAGATAAACTTTTATAAAGTAAAATGATGTTACCCTTGCCTCATTATAATGCCCCCCTGGCAGTCATGATGACGTCCAGTATGCATATGGCACAGATACAAATATGGGTCTGGGTGATACTGGCCCAGTTTTAGCATCATGTGACATGTCTGTGACAACAGTAGTGTATTTAAGCTGAGAACATCCCTCTGGGTGATACTGGCCCAGTGTTAGCATCATGTGACATGTCTGTGATAACAGTAGTGTATTTAAGCTGAGAACATCCCTCTGGGTATCTACCAGCAGTGTTAGCATCATGTGACATGTCTGTGACAACAGTAGTGTATTTAAGCTGAGAACATCCCTCTGGGTATCTACCAGCAGTGTTAGCTTATTGTGATAACATGTCTAGATAACAGTAGTGTATATAAACTAACAGTGTAAATAAGCTAAAGAGCTTTGCATTTAATAATTCCTTATACTTGTCCTATTTCACACATGTGCATTATGTTATGACCTGAAACATACAGATACTACTGTAGGTATTCTGTTATGACATTGAAACATACAGATACATACAGATGTTCAGATATGGAACACAGCTGATGAGTTTCACGGTCAGAATCATTGATACTGGATCAGTGAGAACAGTGTGAATGAGATCAAGTGTACAATTCATAGTACTGTACTGTGGTATGTACTGTACAACATATTTGTCACCGTGTTACTGGCCCAACACTCTACCTGCCACTTGCGTTTGGGAAGAATCATGTGGGAGTGATATTAAATACTACAGTATCATCACAGAATACCTACAGTATAGTATAGTATCTGTATGTTCCAGGCCATAACAGAATATCTACAGTATAGTATAGTATCTGTATGTTCCAGGCCATAACAGAATATCTACAGTATAGTATCTGTATGTTCCAGGCCATAACAGAATATCTACAGTATAGTAT
>NW_027260399.1:0-10593 GCF_045791955.1 Oncorhynchus clarkii lewisi
CTGAGGTCTGTCGAGACCCCCGGGGGTCCGGCGGTTTCAGGGTTCCATTTGTGGGTTATCGCTTCTCGGCCTTTTGGCTCAGATCAAGCTTGACACCGAGGTGTCCCAGAGCCCGCTGAGCCAAAAGGTCGAAGGAAGTCCGGAGGGAGGAAGGTTTATTGTTTTGTGGCGTAGAAATTGTTTTTTGGCGTTCCCGGTCTGCAAGAGGCTTCTTCCTTTTTTGAAGAGAGCTTGAAAACTGAGAAAATGGCGAGAGATGTACCAAGAAGAATGTTTCCAGGGATTGGGATTGCGAACACTGTAAGGTTTGCATGGAGCAAAATGGACTCAGAGCCGTTCGTGAGAGAGAAGTTTGGCAGAGCTGTCTTGATGGGGGAGCTAAAGTTGGCAGTCAAAGATGTTATGTGCTTTCAGGATAACCCGTCGGAGAAAGCCTTTGATGTTACATTTTTTACAGAGGAGGTGCATGAGGACATCATGAAGAAGGTGAGGGCTGCGGGAGGTGAGAGCCCTATATGCAATTATGAGGTCACAAGCCTGGCCAAGAATAATTTTAGACTGGTGACTGTAAACATTTATAATCCCCACGTCAAGGACGAGGAGGTGAGGGCATTCCTGGGGAGGTTTATGGAAAACGTTTCTTCGGCAAGGCTCCTCAGGGACTCCCTGGGGTTTTGGACTGGGAGGAGGTGTTTTCAGGCACTCCTCAGGGAGGACCCAAAGGGGTTGGGAGGTTACCTCCATCCTCCAGCAATGTTCTCCCTGGGGGCTGACAGGGGGACATTGTTTTATGCCCGTCAGCCTCCGTTCTGCAGGCGGTGTATGGCCTATGGCCATACCCTGGCCTCGTGTGAAGCCAGGAGGTGCAGGTTCTGTGGTTCAGAGGAGCACGAGGCCAGGGACTGTGCCGAGCCGAAGAAATGCCACGGGTGTGGCTCGGTAGCGCACCTGTGGCGGGACTGCCCGGCTCGGCGGAGGTCATACGCGTCTGCAGCTGGGGGGGGAGCGAGAGCGGGGGATGGAGGAAGACAAGAGCCGGAAGACACAGGCGGAAGGACTGCACAGAAGGAGTCGGAGAAAGGAGAAGAAAAGGAGAGTGCGGGGACAGAAGGAGAGGTGGACGGGATAGTAGGAGAGGAGGCCGGGACAGAAGGAGAGGTGGCCGGGATGGAAGGAGAGATGGATGGGACAGAAGGAGAGGTGGTCGGTACAGAAGGAGAGGAGAACGGGATGGAAGGAGAGGTGGTCGGAATAGAGGAAGGGAAGGAGGTGGAAGGAGAAAAGAAGAAGAAAAAGAAGAAGAAGACTGCGACGAGGATGGAGGAGAGTGAGGAGATGGTGAGAGGCGAGAGACCAGAGGAGACAACAGTGGAGAGAAAGGAGGTGGAGGAGGGTTTGGAGAAAGAACCGGAAGGAGAGACGGAAAGGCGAAGGGGGGTGAAGAATTGGGAGGGGAGTGGAGTGTCGAAGGAAAGGCTGGAGGAGTTGAGAGGGATGGTGAGGAATTTGGTAGAAAAGGAAATGGGGAAGGCAAAGGAGAAGGAAGGAACGGTGTGTGACGTTGGATATCGAAGTCCTTTTATGAATGATCCTCCGTGCAAGAGGCCAAAGAAGGTGGTGGACAGCAGGTGGAGGAGGGGTGGTAAAAAGGGGGGGGGGGCAGTGCGGGGGGATGGGGAGGCAGCGGGGCCCTCGTGGGCTCCATCTTCCTCATCTTTTAGACCCCTCGCTGAGCTTGACCTCCCAGGGATGGCCCAAAGCTGGATGATGGAGGGAGAGTCGGACTTTCTCTTTGGGGATGAAGCGTCCCCGGTCCGGAGTCCGGAGCAGGGGGGGGTGATGGACTTGAGGGTGGGGCAGGTGCCGGGGGTTGTTGCTGTATTCAGCGGAGGGGGGACGGTGGGAGATGGGAGCAATGTAGGGCCACAGTTAGACGAGTTAGACGGGATAGAGAAGGGGAGCAATGGGTGAGTTTTTGTTGTAAAATAGGTGGGGTAAAAGTTAGCAGTTTTGGACTGATTTTTTGTGTTTGGTTGATAGAAGATATTTAAGTTAATGGGATAATGAAGATTATTGTTTGGTAATTTGGATTTGGTAAATAGTTTATTAGTTATGGAATGATTATTTGTAGTGTGGTGTATTTGGATATTTAAGTTGATGGAATTGTGAAAGTGTATTGTTTGGTGTTTGAAGATAATAAATATATTTTGTAAAAAAAAAAAAAAAAAAAAAAATCTGTTCTTATCAGTTTAATATCTGATACGTCCCCCATCGGGGGACTACATATTAAATGGATTTTTCGAACAGGGAGTCGGAAATGGGGCTTGCTCCGTCCGCTCCACGCATCGACCCGGTATTGCAGTACCTCCGGGAACGGTGCAACACTTTTCTCCCGTTGTCAAGGAAAAATACAAATTCACAAAGCTATGTAAACAGCTAGCTAGGGCTGGCTAGCTAGCTAGCTAGCTAGCAGAAGAAGAGAAGGAAAGAAACATTCAAACTGAAAGAAAGGCGAAGCGCCCTTCAATGGGGTCCCCCGTTTCCCGCCATTTTACTTTAAAAAAAAAAAAAAAAAAAAAAAAAACATTGGGGGCCAGGATTGTGTGTGTGTGTGTGTGTGTGTGTGTGTGTCTCTCTCTCTCTCTCTCTCTCTCTCTCTCTCTCTCTCTCTCTCTCTCTCTTTCTCTGTCTGTCTGTCTGTCTGTCTGTCTGTCTGTCTGTCTGTCGCTGTGCCTCTGTGCCTCTGTGTCTCTGTGTCTGTGACTGTGACTTTCTTTTTATCCACAGCCCTCGAAAACTTGGAAGAGTGGGTTCCGGGAGCACCCGCGGGAACCCTGCCTAGAGTGCACAGAGTGTGTCTCGGGCCCCGACCTCTTGACTTCCATATGACTCTGGTTTCTCTTCATTACGCACAAGCCTTTCGCCTTTTACTAAAGACTTCCGTGGAGAGGAACACTTACGAGTTCAACGTATTTTTGGAGCGGCTTTGCTTCTTGCAGAGCCCGGTATCTTGTTTCAAGAGAAATTGACAGAGATGGGCCAGGATAGGGACTTAAAGACGCATTAGCGACTTTTTCCAAAAAACACCTGCCTGTTGCCAAGGAAACGGTGGGTGGGTGGGTGGGTGGGTGGGTGGTTGGTTGAGTGGGGGTTGGAGGGGGAGAGGAGCTGGCTTTTGCCAACCCACCCGCTGAGGTCTGTCGAGACCCCCGGGGGTCCGGCGGTTTCAGGGTTCCATTTGTGGGTTATCGCTTCTCGGCCTTTTGGCTAAGATCAAGTGTAGTATCTGTTCTTATCAGTTTAATATCTGATACGTCCCCCATCGGGGGACTACATATTAAATGGATTTTTCGAACAGGGAGTCGGAAATGGGGCTTGCTCCGTCCGCTCCACGCATCGACCCGGTATTGCAGTACCTCCGGGAACGGTGCAACACTTTTCTCCCGTTGTCAAGGAAAAATACAAATTCACAAAGCTATGTAAACAGCTAGCTAGGGCTGGCTAGCTAGCTAGCTAGCTAGCAGAAGAAGAGAAGGAAAGAAACATTCAAACTGAAAGAAAGGCGAAGCGCCCTTCAATGGGGTCCCCCGTTTCCCGCCATTTTACTTTAAAAAAAAAAAAAAAAAAAAAAAACATTGGGGGCCAGGATTGTGTGTGTGTGTGTGTGTGTGTGTGTGTGTCTCTCTCTCTCTCTCTCTCTCTCTCTCTCTCTCTCTCTCTCTCTCTCTTTCTCTGTCTGTCTGTCTGTCTGTCTGTCTGTCTGTCTGTCTGTCTGTCGCTGTGCCTCTGTGCCTCTGTGTCTCTGTGTCTGTGACTGTGACTTTCTTTTTATCCACAGCCCTCGAAAACTTGGAAGAGTGGGTTCCGGGAGCACCCGCGGGAACCCTGCCTAGAGTGCACAGAGTGTGTCTCGGGCCCCGACCTCTTGACTTCCATATGACTCTGGTTTCTCTTCATTACGCACAAGCCTTTCGCCTTTTACTAAAGACTTCCGTGGAGAGGAACACTTACGAGTTCAACGTATTTTTGGAGCGGCTTTGCTTCTTGCAGAGCCCGGTATCTTGTTTCAAGAGAAATTGACAGAGATGGGCCAGGATAGGGACTTAAAGACGCATTAGCGACTTTTTCCAAAAAACACCTGCCTGTTGCCAAGGAAACGGTGGGTGGGTGGGTGGGTGGGTGGGTGGTTGGTTGAGTGGGGGTTGGAGGGGGAGAGGAGCTGGCTTTTGCCAACCCACCCGCTGAGGTCTGTCGAGACCCCCGGGGGTCCGGCGGTTTCAGGGTTCCATTTGTGGGTTATCGCTTCTCGGCCTTTTGGCTAAGTTCAAGTTGGGTACCGAGGTGCCGTAACCCCTTAGCCAAAAGCCGAAGGCCGGAGGGCGGAAAAAGAGACAAAGTTGTGCGGAAAAATATCCAATTTTTTTCTCTTTCTTACAGAAAATGGCAAAGTTTTCCTCACCAAGGATGCCCGGGATTGGGATCGCAAATACGGTGAGATTTGCCTGGAGGAACAAGGAGGTGGAGCCCTTCGGGAGGGAAACCTTCGGAAGGTCAGTTCTGATGGGAACTTTGAAGTTGGAGGTAGGAGAGGTGATGTGCCTCCAGGTGAACCAGGCGGAGGCATCCTTTGATGTAACGCTTCACAAGGAGAAGAAGTTTGAGGAGATACTGAAGAAGGCGAGAGAGGTGGGGAAGGAGAAGCCCATGAGCCATTACGAGGTGACCAGCCTGGGAAAGAGCAATTTCAGGCTGGTCACAGTTAACATGTACAACCCCCATGTGACTGATGAGGAAGTAAGGTCGTTCTTGGGACGCTATATGGACAATGTATCGTCGGCTAGACTCATCAGGGACTCCCTGGGCTTCTGGACTGGGAAGAGAGTCTTCCAGAGTTTGCTCAGGGAGGACCCAAAGGGGCAGGACGGATTCCTCCATCCCCCGGCGATGTTCTCCCTGGGGGCTGACAGGGGAACTTTATATTATGCCCGTCAGCCGCCATTTTGCAGGCGGTGTATGGCCTACGGCCATATCCTCGCCTCGTGCGACACAAGGAAGTGTAGGTATTGTGGATCTGGGGAGCACGAGGCGAGGGACTGCAAAGTGCCTAAGGCGTGCCACGGGTGTGGCTCATCTGCACACCTGTGGCGGGAGTGCCCGGCCAGGCAGAGGTCATACGCGTCTGCAGCTGGAGGGAGGGCAGGAGAGGGGGATGGGGGAAGAAGAGGAGGGGAAGGACGGCCTTTTCAGGCGCAGACGGCTGGACCAGAGGGCAAGAAGAAAGAAGAGGAGAAAGGAGTGACAGCGGGAGGAGAAAGAAAGAAGGAAGAGCGTGAAAGATCAACGGGGGAGGGAGGGGTGGGGGAGGGGGTTCCTGCGGTAGGACTTGTGGGGGTGCCTGTGGTAGGACCTGTGGGGGGGGAGGGGGTGCCTGTGGCAGGAACTGTGGGGGGGGAGGGGGTGCCTGTGGCAGGACCTAGGGGGGGAGGGGAGGAGGGGGGGGATGGGGAGGAGGGAGGGGGGAGGGAGTGGGGGGTTTGCATGACGAATTTCCTAGGGGACGAGATGAGGGAATTGGTGGAGGAGCTAGCGGGGAAAGGGGGTTATGTCTCCCCGCTACCTCCTACACCTCTTACAAAAAAAAAAAAGAAGAAAGGGAAGAGGGGGGGGGGATGTGGAAGGGGAGGGGGGGGGTAAGCGAGTGATGGGGGAGAGGAGGGGTTCTTTGTCCTCACTGTTTACCGAAGCCCCTCAGCACTTGGGGGAGGGTGAATCCCTGGAAATGGATCAGGTCTGTTCGGCGGGGGGTTCCCAAATCCTCTTTGAGGGGATGGGGTCCCCTAGCCTCAGCTTGGACGCTTTCAGGGAGGGAGCTGGTGGGGAGCCCGGAGTGCAGGGTACTCCAAACCCTAACACCCTACCTGGATCCTGGTTTGAAGGGATGGAGGGGGACGGAGGGACGTCAGAGGAGGAGGGGACGTCCCTGCCGGAGGTGATGGAGAAGGGGAGCATCGGGTGAGCCTCCTCTTTTGTTTGGGGGTTTGGGTGTAAGGGGTTTTGTATTGGTTTAATTCAAAATGAATAATTCTGTTTCTTTTCTTAGTTTAAATGTTAGGGGATTGAGGGACTATGTTAAAAGGAGGGCGGTGTTTAGTTTTTTAGAGGGGGTAGGTTTTGATGTTTGTTTCTTACAGGAGGTTCACCTGAGGGATGGAGGGGATGTTGAAAGGTTTAGGAGGGAGTGGGTAAAGGGAGATTCGTTGTGGGGCATAGGAGGGGTGCACTCAACGGGGGTAGGGATATTGTTTGGGAATAGGGAGATAATTGTAGAGAGCACTTTTGTTGTAATACAGGGTAGAGTTTTGGGGGTTGATGTCAAGTATAGGGAGATTAGATATAGGTTATTTGGGGTGTATGGGCCACAGGCGGCGGCAGACAGGAGGGTGATGGTGGACTGTCTGGCGCCCCTGTGTGTTACAAATAGGCACTTGGTGATAGGTGGTGATTTTAACATAGATTTAGGGATAGCGGGGGACAGTAGTGCAGGTGCCATCACCGGGCTAATGGCCTGCCATGGTCTGGTTGATGGTGGCCTGCACACTACTCCGGCAATGGTCGGTCCTACATGGCGCAACTCCAGGGGGGTTGCGCGGAGGCTCGACTATATCTTTGTATCTAGGTCTTTGGGTCGGTTGTCTGGGCGGCTGTTGCCTGTCTTCTTTTCGGACCATGACGGGGTGCTCCTACAGGTGGGGTCGCCAGTCTGCCTCTTCGGTAGGGGGTACTGGAAACTAGATCGGGATTTACTGGATGAGCAGGTCTTTGTCAATGCCGTCACAGGGGTGTTTCGGGGGCTTGAAGGTCTCCGGCCCATGTGTGAGGGGGTGTTAGAGTGGTGGGATTTAGTAAAGGTAAGGATTAGGGCCTTTATTATAGGATATGGTAAGAGGAAAAAAAGGGAGGAAAGGAGGGAGGTGGATCATATCCAAAGGTTGCTCGAACTCGAGTACGAGGCAGGCAACCTCGGCGGGTCGATTGACTGGGAGAGATCCACAGCCCTGAAGGCGCAGCTCAGGGAGCTGCAGGAGCAGAAGGCTCGAGTTTTCCTGGAGCGTGCACATAGTGGCTTTTTAGAACAGAATGAGACTTGTTCCGCTATGTTCTTTAAGTCGGTCAGGGCCAGGCAGAGTAGGAAGGTAATGCATGGAGTTAGAGAAGAAGATGGTAGTGTAGTAAGTAAACCAGAGGAGATGGTCAGGGTGACAACTGATCATTTCCGAGGTTTATTTAAGGAAAGGGAAATAGATGTAGAGCAGGGAAATGTGTTTTTAGAACACTTGTCCCGGCGGTTGCCGGAGGACATTAGAGATGTGATGGAGGCCCAGATCTCCCTAGAGGAGGTTGAGAGCGCCCTCAGGAGGATGGGTAAAGGGAAGGTGCCTGGGATGGATGGTCTACCGGCCGAGTTTTACCTCAAGTTTTGGGGTATACTTGGACCGGTGGTACTCGAAGTCTTGAAGGCCATCCTTGAGACAGGGGTCCCAGGGGGATCAATGGCTGTTGGTGTGCTGTCACTTCTGTACAAGAAGGGGGACGCAACAGACCTTGGCAACTGGCGGCCATTGACCATGCTGTGTGTAGACTACAAGTTGCTTGCAAAGGTCTTAGCGGATCGGTTGCGCACAGCCCTTCCCTACGTCGTCCACGAGGATCAGACGTGCGGGGTAGAGGGACGCTCTATTAGATGGAACCTTCAGTTGATCAGGGACTCCATCGCCTGGGTTGAAGATAGAGGTCTGCCTTTAATGGTAGCAGCGCTTGATCAGGCGAAAGCCTTTGATCGCGTGAATAGATCCTTTCTATTCAGGGTATTAGGTAGATTAGGATTTGGGGAGAAGTATATAGGATGGATCCGTACATTATATGTCGGAGCGGGGTGTCGAGTTAGCGTAAATAGTCACTTGGGTGACGTTTTTGACCTCTCGTCTGGGGTCAGGCAGGGATGCCCGCTCTCGGCACTCCTCTTCGTTCTGTACATGGAGCCTCTGGGGGCTGCCATTAGGGCAGACACAGGGGTGGAGGGCTTGTTGATCCCTGGAAGCGGTGGGCTGCGTGTTAAGATGACGCAGTACGCCGACGACACTTCCTTGCTCCTATGCAAGGACTCGTGCCTGACAAGGTCCCTTGCCATCATTGGGGATTTCACCCGAGCGTCGGGGGCGGTTCTGAACCATGCGAAGTCTTCCGTTAAGTTTTTCGGAAGATGGAGCGGTAGAACGGATGTGCCCGGGGGGTTATCTCTCTGTGAGGGGGCCCTGAGGATTCTCGGGGTCCATTTTGAGACCTCTGGCTCAGCGACGCTGAACTGGAACATGAAGATCGCAGTGGTACAGAGGAAGCTAGCAATGTGGAAGGCTAGGTCGTTGTCCTTTATAGGCAAGGTCCTGGTCCTAAAAGTGGATGTATTGCCATCTCTTTTGTATTTGGCATACATCTACCCATTGCCGGCTTGTCTGAGAAGACCTCTAGTGAGGCTGGTGTTTCAGTTCATGTGGGGTGGCAGGTACGAGTGGGTCGCCAGGGCGCGCATGCTCTGTCCCATCGGGGAGGGAGGTAGGGGGGTACCAAACATCCCCCTCAAGCTGGACACAATTTTTGTGTCCTTCGTGTTGACAGAACTGGCTCATCCGGTGATACACCCGTCCGGTTATCTCCTGCGGGTGTTCTTCTCGTACCAAGCGAGAAGCGTAATGGTGTGGTCTAACACGGGTCCTCGGGCGGAACAGCTGCCGTGGCACTTTGGCCATGCGGCCAAGTGGCTGCGTGCGCACCCCGAGGTTGAAGTTGCCCGAGTAGGTTTAGACCACAGGCACCTGTACGAGGAGGTCAGGCAGGCAGGGAGTCCTCCGCCTGTGGCGGGTATCTCGTCGGTGGTCTGGGAGGGAGTGCAGGCGCGGGGCCTGGACAACAGGCTCAAGGACCTGAATTGGTTGAGCCTCCACAAGTGCTTGCCGGTACGTTCCATCATGTACCGGCATAGCTTGGCGCGATCCCCCACCTGCCCAAGATCTGCTTGTGGCAGGGAGGAGACTGTGCGCCATGCCTTTTGGGACTGTGCCTTTGCCGGAGTGGTATGGGCTAGGGCACGGGTGTTGATAGGTTTGGTCAGGAGTGATTTTGTGGTGACGTGGGCTAGATTAGAAAGAGGTGTAGGGAGAGCGAGGGGAACAGATAGGGATAGGTTTCTGCTCTGGCTTCTCATGAGCCTCTTTAAACGGGGGCTGTGGGAAGCCAGGCAGAATTTGGTAAAGACAGGGAGAGATTGGGGGGTGGAAGGAATAGTGAGGAGGGTGGAAGGAGATTTAAGAGGGAGGATGAAGAGGGAGGAAAATAAGTGGGGGCAGCATGCGGCACGGGAGAGGTGGAAAGGGGGGTTAGGGCTGTTAGTGTTAGATTGAGTGATGTAAGGGGATAGATTAGGAACGGGGAGATAGGGAAAGGGTTAGGTATTGGTTAGGTATGACGGGGAGGGACGATGCTCCCCTGAGGATTTTTGTTTTTCGGGTTTTTTGTATCATTAAAATGAAAATACCATTATTTACGTTTGTATAGAAAGTATGATTTTGTATAGAATGGATGGTATTTGAAAGTAATAAATTAATTTTCTAAAAAAAAAAATCTGTTCTTATCAGTTTAATATCTGATACGTCCCCCATCGGGGGACTACATATTAAATGGATTTTTCGAACAGGGAGTCGGAAATGGGGCTTGCTCCGTCCGCTCCACGCATCGACCCGGTATTGCAGTACCTCCGGGAACGGTGCAACACTTTTCTCCCGTTGTCAAGGAAAAATACAAATTCACAAAGCTATGTAAACAGCTAGCTAGGGCTGGCTAGCTAGCTAGCTAGCTAGCAGAAGAAGAGAAGGAAAGAAACATTCAAACTGAAAGAAAGGCGAAGCGCCCTTCAATGGGGTCCCCCGTTTCCCGCCATTTTACTTTAAAAAAAAAAAAAAAAAAAAAAACATTGGGGGCCAGGATTGTGTGTGTGTGTGTGTGTGTGTGTGTGTGTCTCTCTCTCTCTCTCTCTCTCTCTCTCTCTCTCTCTCTCTCTCTCTCTCTCTCTCTCTGTCTGTCTGTCTGTCTGTCTGTCTGTCTGTCTGTCTGTCGCTGTGCCTCTGTGCCTCTGTGTCTCTGTGTCTGTGACTGTGACTTTCTTTTTATCCACAGCCCTCGAAAACTTGGAAGAGTGGGTTCCGGGAGCACCCGCGGGAACCCTGCCTAGAGTGCACAGAGTGTGTCTCGGGCCCCGACCTCTTGACTTCCATATGACTCTGGTTTCTCTTCATTACGCACAAGCCTTTCGCCTTTTACTAAAGACTTCCGTGGAGAGGAACACTTACGAGTTCAACGTATTTTTGGAGCGGCTTTGCTTCTTGCAGAGCCCGGTATCTTGTTTCAAGAGAAATTGACAGAGATGGGCCAGGATAGGGACTTAAAGACGCATTAGCGACTTTTTCCAAAAAACACCTGCCTGTTGCCAAGGAAACGGTGGGTGGGTGGGTGGGTGGGTGGGTGGTTGGTTGAGTGGGGGTT
>NW_027260400.1:0-10567 GCF_045791955.1 Oncorhynchus clarkii lewisi
CGCTAGGCTACCCTGCCTCTAACCGCTAGGCTACCCTGCCTCTAACCGCTAGGCTACCCTGCCTCTAACCACTAGGCTACCCTGCCTCTAACCGCTAGGCCACCTGCCTCTAACCGCTAGGCTACCCTGCCTCTAACCAATAGGCCACCTGCCTCTAACCACTAGGCCACCTGCCTCTAACCGCTAGGCCACCTGCCTCTAACCACTAGGCTTCCCTGCCTCTAACCGCTAGGCTACCCTGCCTCTAACCACTAGGCTTCCCTGCCTCTAACCGCTAGGCTACCCTGCCTCTAACCGCTAGGCTACCCTGCCTCTAACCGCTAGGCTACCCTGCCTCTAACCGCTAGGCTACCCTGCCTCTAACCGCTAGGCTACCATGCCTCTAACCGCTAGGCTACCCTGCCTCTAACCGCTAGGCCACCTGCCTCTAACCGCTAGGCTACCTGCCGCCTCGAGAAGCAAATATGAGAATCATTGGAGTCAACATGGGCCAGCATCCCTGTGGAACGCTTTCAACACCTTGTAGAGTCCCTGACGAATTGAGGCTGTTCTGAGGGAAAAGGGGGTGGGGTTTAACTCCATATTAGGAAGGTGTTCTTAATGTTTGGTCCACTCAGTGGGTGTTCTCTGATGACAAACACCTTTTTTTAGCTGTAATGACACAAACTGCTCAAGGATAGTTTGAAATCTTACCTCAGTGGATTACTGTTGAAATGAGGTGTCTGTCTGCCTGTCTGTCTGTCTCCGCCCGCCTGTCTGCTTGTCTGTCTCCTCCCGCCCGTCTGCCTGTCTGTCTCCTCCCGCCCGTCTGCCTGTCTGTCTCCTCCCGCCCATCTGCCTGTCTGTCTCCGCCCCCCATCTGTCTGTCTGTCTGTCTCCGCCCGTCTAATAATAAGTGGTTTATCTGAAGCTTACGTTAATGTTGTCCCCATCAGGCCAACATGACTGTACCGCCCCGGAGCAGCAGCAGGCCAACAGGAGTCTGTCTCTGAAGGAAGCCTCTGACTATCTCCTGCAGCAGAATGAACAGTACCGTCACTGGGTTCTCCTCGCTCTGGAGTGGATCATACGGACGGGGGAGGACGTTGGCATACGGTAAATATGGTTTCTCTTCTAAGATTCTCTGAAGAGGAGAGCATATCGGGTCGTGGGCATTAGGACACGCGGCAGGAAACAGAAACGGGCATTTCATATCGGACACGTGGTCCCTCCCTGTTTGGGTGGTCCCTCCTTGTTTGGGTGGTCCCTCCCTGTTTGGGTGGTCCCTCCCTGTTTGGGTGGTCCCTCCCTGTTTGGGTGGTCCCTCCCTGTTTGTCTGTGTTCTTGTGTTTGGTGCCTAACCCTGTTATCAACCCCTATGATGTATTCTCATACTAATGGAACATCCTCTCTCTCTCCTCTCTCCCTTCTCCCCCTCCTATCTCCCCCCTCCTATCTCCCTCCTCCCCCTTCCTTTCGCCCTCTTCTCTCCCTCTCTTCTCTCCCTCTCTTCTCTCCCTCCTCCCCTTCCTTTCCCTCTCTTCTCTCCCCCTCTTCTCTCCCTCTCTTCTCTCCCTCCTCCCCCTTCCTTTCGCTCTCTTCTCTCCCTCCTCTCTTCTCTCCCTCCTCCCATTTCCTTTCGCCCTCTTCTCCTCCCCCCTTCCTTTCGCTCTCTTCTCTCCTCTCTTCTCTCCCTCCTCCCTCCTCTCTTCTCTCTCTCCTCCCTCCTCTCTTCTCTCTCCCTCCTCTCCCCCACTCCTTCTCTCCCCCTCCTCCCCCTCCTCTCCCAGGCTGATCGGGGATAACCCAGAGGAGGCAGTAGCGGATGTGAGTGAGGTGACTCGTCTGGAGTCGACCCACCCCAAGATGTCCTTCTCCTGCCGCTTCAGAAGAGCCTTTTTCACAGTCATCCACAGGGTGCTGCTCATCCTAACAGGTTAGACATGTCTTCTCTCCTCTTTACAGTCATCCACAGGGTGCTGCTCATCCTAACAGGTTAGACATGTCTTCTCTCCTCTTTACAGTCATCCACAGGGTGCTGCTCATCCTAACAGGTTAGACATGTCTTCTCTCCTCTTTACAGTCATCCACAGGGTGCTGCTCATCCTAGCAGGCCTCCTCCTCTTTACAGTCATCCACAGGGTGCTGCTCATCCTAACAGGCCTCCTCCTCTTTACAGTCATCCACAGGGTGCTGCTCATCCTAACAGGCCTCCTCCTCTTTACAGTCATCCACAGGGTGCTGCTCGTCCTAACAGGCCTCCTGTGTGTGGTGTATTCTACTATATGAAGTATCTAATCTAACCTCTCTCTCTAGTGATTGGTCTGGTGTGGGCTGTATTCTACTATATGAAGTATCTAATCTAACCTTCTCTCTCTAGTGATTGGTCTGGTGTGGGCTGTATTCTACTACATGAAGTATCGTTGGAGGAGAGAGGAAGATGAGACCCGGCAGATGTATGACATGGTGGAGAGAATCATAGGTGTTCTGAGGATCCACAACGCATCGTGTCAGGAGAACAATGACCTCCAGCCCTACCTGCCCATCCCTCACGTTAGAGACTCCCTGGTCCAGCCCCAGGACAGGTCAGTACTAACCTACCTGCCCATCCCTCATGTCAGAGACTCCCTGGTCCAACCCCAGGACAGGTGAGTACTATCCTCCTACCTGCCCATCCCTCACGTCAGAGACTCCCTGGTCCAACCCCAGGACAGGTGAGTACTATCCTCCTACCTGCCATCCCTCATGTCAGAGACTCCCTGGTCCAACCCCAGGACAGGTGAGTGCTATCCTCCTACCTGCCCATCCCTCACGTCAGAGATTCCCTGGTCCAACCCCAGGACAGGTGAGTACTATCCTCCTACCTGCCATCCCTCATGTCAGAGACTCCCTGGTCCAACCCCAGGACAGGTGAGTACTAACCTCCTACCTGCCCATCCCTCACGTCAGAGACTTCCTGGTCCAACCCCAGGACAGGTCAGTACTAACCTCCTACCTGCCCATCCCTCACGTCAGAGACTCCCTGGTCCAACCCCAGGACAGGTGAGTACTAACCTCCTACCTGCCCATCCCTCACGTCAGAGACTCCCTGGTCCAACCCCAGGACAGGTGAGTACTAACCTCCTACCTGCCCATCCCTCACGTCAGAGACTTCCTGGTCCAACCCCAGGACAGGTGAGTACTATCCTCCTACCTGCCCATCCCTCACGTCAGAGACTCCCTGGTCCAGCCCCAGGACAGGTGAGTACTAACCTCCTACCTGCCCATCCCTCACGTCAGAGACTCCCTGGTCCAACCCCAGGTCAGTTCCAGCACTAGGGCCATATAAAATCTGCGTTGTGGAGAAGTTGGATGGAATCAATGAATCCAGACATTAACATTGAATTCAACAATATTCAACAATCTATTGAACTTTAGTAGGGAATCAACTAAATGTATGTAACTCAGTAGGGAATCAACTAAATGTATCGTTCTCAGTAGGGAATCAACTAAATGTATTGATCTCAGTAGGGAATCAACTAAATGTATTGATCTCAGTAGGGAATCAACTAAATGTATTGATCTCAGTAGGGAATCAACTAAATGTATCGTTCTCAGTAGGGAATCAACTAAATGTATCGATCTCAGTAGGGAATCAACCTGACCTTATTAGGGAATCAACTAAATGTATCGATCTCAGTAGAAAATGCATACATTTGCCCAAGTTCACCATAAGACGTGAACAAAATGCGTCAATGAGTACGTTTATGTGCACACTAATAATTCGATATTAAACTAGATTTTTACGGCAGTAGACCGAGTGTGGCAACAGTGATGTAAACACCGAACTCTGCTCATAGTAATCGGCGTAGGATAAGTTTTGATCTTATCTGTAAGCCTACACCGATTTTGAACAAAAAAAAAATTACCTACCGGTTTTCTGAGCAATCTTTCAAATGATTTGGGACATTTTAATCTGCTTTCCAGCGGTGAATTTGATCTGTGTCAGCAGCGTTTACGACGACAAGCCTCGCTCTTATGAGCGGAGTGGAGTGAGTTAAGGAACAACTGAACGTGTGCATCTCAGAAGTGGGTTTCACAGACCGACTTTGTATGTCCGAAGTACGATAGTCTTCCCCCGAAAAATAACACGGTCGCTGCGGTAGAACGGCAATTCTGATTGGTTTCCACGTTTATTTTTTAAGTTCCCATCAAGGAAGCCTGATGTTCAGATGTGTCCATGGAAACGGGATTATTAGGGAAATCGTCCTTCTCGCAAAGCATGTAAAACGTTTCACACTATTATATTAACCTTGACTATGCACAATAATTATATTGTGTGCGTGTAACCGTGATTTTATTATTATTATTTTATTTTTTGTATTTTGAGGCAACGGCACAGGAATGCCCCTGTCTGTGTGCGCGTTTGTCTACCACTAAGTGTAGCCGCTAGCGACGATGCTGACAACAGTCTTCTGGTAGATGGAAAGGCTTTCACAAACAAAAACTTCTCAATTAAATGTGAACTACAAAGTGGAACTCTTACCTTCCTGGCAGAATTATATCAGCATTTATTAGCATCAGTCCGGTGGCCATTTTGTTTTTGCAAACTCTGCCATCACATGAGCTCTACAGAAACATCGCTGACCAAACGATGTTCTCTGGCTGGTTCACAGGTGAGTTAAAGGGTAACTACGCCAAAATAATCTACCTTTCTCAGACTTCAAAAATGGACTCCTGATATGATTTTTAAGCACTGTTTTGGACTTAACATCCAATATTGTTGTTTTTCTATAAATAAAAAGTGTGATCTTAGACCACTGGGGAAAAACTGGAAAAACTAAACGGAGCAAATGGAATTTGGGGGAAAAAAATAAAAAATGGAATCAGGCAAAAAAGTTTCCAGATTTTGTGTCTATTAGCTAAGTGGTTACAGGAATGGACATGGCTTCTTGAAGCCTCTAAACTGTATGGATCTCATGGGCTTTATTAAGAAGCTGTGGTCATTTAAACTGTATGGACCTCATGGGCTTTATTAAGAAGCTGTGGTCATTTAAACTGTATGGATCTCATGGGCTTTATTAAGAAGCTGTGGTCATTTAAACTGTATGGATCTCATGGGCTTTAAGAAGCTGTGGTCATTTAAACAAATTCAGACTTTTAAAAATGTTTTAATTTATTTTTTTAACCTTTATTTAACTAGGCAAGTCAGTTAAGAACAAATTCTTATTTTCAATGACGGCCTAGGAACAGTGGGTTAACTGCCTGTTCAGGGGCAGAACGACAGATTTGTACTTTGTCAGCTCGGGGGTTTGATCCTGCAACCTTTCGGTTACGAGTCCAACGCTCTAACCACCAACGCTCTAACCACTAGGCTACCCTGCCGCCACGGCTTCTTAAACTAAACTACTTTGTTGTGTTTAGGGCAGATTCTGTTGTTTAGTCCCCCGAGGAGCAACGTTTCAGGGAAAAAAATCACATCTTGTTCAGTTTAACTGGGTTTTCCTATCATGTCAGAGAGACCAGCTATGTTAGTTTCTATTCTACCATTTAGAGACCAGCTATGTTAGTTCTACCATTTAGAGACAAGCTATGTTAGTTTCTATTCTACCATTTAGAGACCAGCTATGTTAGTTCTACCATTTAGAGACCAGCTATGTTAGTTTCTATTCTACCATTTAGAGACCAGCTATGTTAGTTCTACCATTTAGAGACCAGCTATGTTAGTTTCTATTCTACCATTTAGAGACCAGCTATGTTAGTTTCTATTCTACCATTTAGAGACCAGCTATGTTTGTTCTACCATTTAGAGACCAGCTATGTTAGTTTCTATTCTACCATTTAGAGACCAGCTATGTTAGTTCTACCATTTAGAGACCAGCTATGTTAGTTTCTATTCTACCATTTAGAGACCAGCTATGTTAGTTTCTATTCTACCATTTAGAGACCAGCTATGTTAGTTCTACCATTTAGAGACAAGCTATGTTAGTTTCTATTCTACCATTTAGAGACCAGCTATGTTAGTTCTACCATTTAGAGACCAGCTATGTTAGTTTCTATTCTACCATTTAGAGACCAGCTATGTTAGTTCTACCATTTAGAGACCAGCTATGTT
The DNA here is from genome assembly GCF_045791955.1 of Oncorhynchus clarkii lewisi. NCBI lineage: Eukaryota > Metazoa > Chordata > Actinopteri > Salmoniformes > Salmonidae > Oncorhynchus > Oncorhynchus clarkii. The sequence continues at coordinate 6,074 of NW_027260400.1, forward strand.
AGTTTCTATTCTACCATTTAGAGACCAGCTATGTTAGTTTCTATTCTACCATTTAGAGACCAGCTATGTTAGTTTCTATTCTACCATTTAGAGACCAGCTATGTTAGTTCTACCATTTAGAGACCAGCTATGTTAGTTTCTATTCTACCATTTAGAGACCAGCTATGTTAGTTCTACCATTTAGAGACCAGCTATGTTAGTTTCCATTCTACCATTTAGAGACCAGCTATGTTAGTTTCTATTCTACCATTTAGAGACCAGCTATGTTAGTTTCTATTCTACCATTTAGAGACAAGCTATGTTTGTTTCTATTCTGCCATTTAGAGACCAGCTATGTTTGTTCTACCATTTAGAGACAAGCTATGTTAGTTTCTATTCTACCATTTAGAGATGAGCTATGTTTGTTCTACCATTTAGAGACCAGCTATGTTTGTTCTACCATTTAGAGACCAGCTATGTTAGTTTCCATTCTACCATTTAGAGACCAGCTATGTTAGTTTCTATTCTACCATTTAGAGACAAACTAGTCATAATGACTGTTTGTTTCTATTCTATCATTTAGAGACAAACTAGTCATAATGACTGTTCATTTCTATTCTACCATTCCAGAAAGAAGCTGAAGAAGGTCTGGGACCGGGCTGTGATCTTCCTCTCAGCCAATGAGAGCCGTATCAGGACAGAGTCTCAGCGGATTGGCGGAGCCGACTTCCTGGTGTGGAGGTGGCTCCAGCCCTCTCTGAGCTGCGACCAGATCTCACTCGTCCCCTCCAAAGTCTGGCAGGGCAAAGGTAACTAACCCCCCATTCCTAGTGTGCTCCCAAATGGCACCCTGTTCCCTACGTAGGGCACTACCAACTCCCTATTAATACCCAGGGTTATAAAATGTGATGTTCGATGAGCAGGTGTCCACGTTCTTTTTTGGTCGTGTAGTTTTATGTCAGAAATAAGAAAATGTTTCTTCCCTGCTGTTATACTGTCCATCTAGCGTCTCTTGTCCGTCTCTTGTCCATCTAACACATTTCCTGTCTTTTTCTCTATGGAACGTCTCTTTCCTGTCTGTCTCTCTTCTCTCAGCGTTCCCTCTGGACAGGAGGAACTCTCCTCCCAACAGTTTAACGCCGTGTCTGAAGATCAGAAACATGTTTGATCCAGTCATGTGAGTACCAGAGGGTGTTACTAAGTCAATGTGTTCACCATCAGTCTTTAAGGTTCTGTTGGGGTTCGGGATGAGCAAGAACTTGTCAGGGGACTAAAAACGCTCTCTTTGCATGTCGGTATCGGCAGACTCTCTCTTAGATGTGGACGTTGGCAGACTCTCTTAGATGTGGACGTTGGCAGACTCTCTCTTAGATGTTGACGTTGGCAGACTCTCTCTTAGATGTGGACGTTGGCAGACTCTCTCTTAGATGTTGACGTTGCAGACTCTCTCTTAGATGTGGACGTTGGCAGACTCTTAGATGTGGACGTCGGCAGACTCTCTCTTAGATGTGGACGTTGGCAGACTCTCTCTTAGATGTGGACGTTGGCAGACTCTCTCTTAGACCTGGACGTTGACGGTGGCAGACTCTTAGATGTGGATGTTGGCAGACTCTCTCTTAGATGAGGACGTTGGCAGACTCTCTCTTAGACCTGGACGTTGACGTTGGCAGACTCTCTTAGATGTGGACGTCGGCAGACTCTCTTAGATATGGACGTTGGCAGACTCTCTCTTAGATGTGGACGTTGGCAGACTCTCTCTTAGACCTGGACGTTGACGTTGGCAGACTCTCTCTTAGATGTGGACGTTGGCAGACTCTCTTAGATGTGGACGTTGGCAGACTCTCTCTTAGATGTGGACGTTGGCAGACTCTCTCTTAGATGTGGACGTTGGCAGACTCTCTCTTAGACCTGGACGTTGACATCGGCAGACTCTCTCTTAGATGTGGACGTCGGCAGACTCTTAGATGTGGACGTTGGCAGACTCTCTCTTAGATGTGGACGTTGGCAGACTCTCTTAGATGTGGACGTTGGCAGACTCTCTTAGATGTGGACGTTGGCAGACTCTCTTAGATGTGGACGTTGGCAGACTCTCTCTTAGATGTGGACGTTGGCAGACTCTCTCTTAGATGTGGACGTTGGCAGACTCTCTCTTAGACCTGGACATTGACGTTGGCAGACTCTCTCTTAGACCTGGACGTTGACGTTGGCAGACTCTCTCTTAGATGAGGACGTTGGCAGACTCTCTCTTAGATGAGGACGTTGACGTTGGCAGACTCTCTCTTAGACCTGGACGTTGACGTTGGCAGACTCTCTTTTAGATGAGGACGTTGGCAGACTCTCTCTTAGATGAGGACGTTGGCAGACTCTCTCTTAGATGAGGACGTTGGCATACTCTCTCTTAGATGAGGACGTTGGCAGACTCTCTCTTAGACCTGGACGTTGACGTTGGCAGACTCTCTTAGACCTGGACGTTGACGTTGGCAGACTCTCTCTTAGATGAGGACGTTGGCAGACTCTCTCTTAGATGAGGACGTTGGCAGACTCTCTCTTAGACCTGGACGTTGACGTTGGCAGACTCTCTCTTAGATGTGGACGTCGGCAGACTCCCTCAGATATATATTGTATCAAGTGTTTTCCCATATGTGCCACATGTACTGTCCTATCCTACCTGTGTGTTCTTGACTACCAGGTTAGAGGTGGGTTCGGACTTCTAGATGACATCTGACCCCTTTACGTGTGTGTGTGTGTGTGTGTGTGTGTGTGTAACAGGGAGGTTGGTGAAAACTGGCATCTGGCCATCCACGAGGCCATCTTGGAGAAGTGTTGTGACAACGACGGTATCGTCCACATCGCTGTCGACAAGAACTCCAGAGAGGTGAGTGTCTGTCACAGCTGTTATATCAACCAATGGCTGTGTTCGACAAGAACTCCAGAGAGGTGAGTGTCTGTCACAGCTGTTATATCAACCAATGGCTGTGTTCGACAAGAACTCCAGAGAGGTGAGTGTCTGTCACAGCTGTTATATCAACCAATGGCTGTGTTCGACAAGAACTCCAGAGAGGTGAGTGTCTGTCACAGCTGTTATATCAACCAATGGCTGTGTTCCAAGTGGCTCCCTATTCTTTTACCAAATAGGTGCTATCTTCTGTATACCACCCCTACCTGATCACAACACAACTGATTGGCTCAAACGCACTAAGATAACAAGGCACACCTGTTAATTGAAATGCATTCCAGGTGACTACCTCATGAAGCTGGTTTAGAGAATGCCAAGAGTGTGCAAAGCTGTCATCAAAGCAGAGGGTGCCTACTTTGAAGAATCTCAAATGTAACATTTTTTATTTAACACTTTAACAGCCATCTGGTTATATATCCAGTGACCAGGTGGAACCAACAGCCATCTGGTTATATATCCACTGACCAGGTGGAACCAACAGCCATCTGGTTATATATCCACTGACTAGGTGGAACCAACAGCCATCTGGTTATATATCCACTGACCAGGTGGAACCAACAGCCATATGGTTATATATCCACTGACTAGGTGGAACCAACAGCCATCTGGTTATATATCCACTGACCAGGTAGAACCAACAGCCATGTGGTTATATATCCACTGACCAGGTGGAACCAACAGCCGTCTGGTTATATATCCACTGACCAGGTGGAACCAACAGCCGTCTGGTTATATATCCACTGACCAGGTGGAACCAACATCCATCTGGTTATATATCCACTGATCAGGTGGAACCAACAGCCATCTGGTTATATATCCACTGACCAGGTGGAACCAACAGCCATGTGGTTATATATCCACTGACTAGGTGGAACCAACAGCCATCTGGTTATATATCCACTGACCAGGTGGAACCAACAGCCATGTGGTTATATATCCACTGACTAGGTGGAACCAACAGCCATCTGGTTATATATCCACTGACCAGGTGGAACCAACAGCCATCTGGTTATATATCCACTGACCAGGTGGAACCAACAGCCATCTGGTTATATATCCACTGACCAGGTGGAAACAACAGCCATCTGGTTATATATCCACTGACCAGGTGGAACCAACAGCCATCTGGTTATATATCCACTGACCAGGTGGAACCAACAGCCATCTGGTTATATATCCACTGACTAGGTGGAACCAACAGCCATCTGGTTATATATCCACTGACCAGGTGGAACCAACATCCATCTGGTTATATATCCACTGACCAAGTGGAACCAACAGCCATCTGGTTATATATCCACTGACTAGGTGGAACACATGGTTATATATCCACTGACCAGGTGGAACCAACAGCCATGTGGTTATATATCCACTGACCAGGTGGAACCAACAGCCATCTGGTTATATATCCACTGACCAGGTAGAACCAACAGCCATCTGGTTATATATCCACTGACCAGGTGGAACCAACAGCCTTCTGGTTATATATCCACTGACCAGGTAGAACCAACAGCCATCTGGTTATATATCCACTGACCAGGTAGAACCAACAGCCACAC
>NW_027260401.1:0-10560 GCF_045791955.1 Oncorhynchus clarkii lewisi
TGTGTGTGTGTGTGTGTGTGTGTGTGTGTGTGTGTGTGTGTGTGTGTGTGTGTGTGTGTGTGTGTGTGTGTGTGTGTGTGTGTGTGTGTGTGTGTGTGTGTGTGTGTGTGTGTGTGTGTGTGTGTGCTGAGCTGAGCTAAGAGACACAACATGCGTCTTTTGGGCATTCTAGTCTCTCCAGTATCCCTGCACATTGTTGTAACTATACTGGCACTGACCTGTGTATAACTTTCATTTTCATGTTGTTGTTGTTTTGTTCTCGTATTTATCATGTGTTTGATTTATCTATATTATTACTTGTATTACTGCATTGTTGTGAAACAGCTCGCAAGTAAGCACTTCACTGTATGTTTTACACGTGCTGTATCCTTTGCACGTGATAAATAAACTTTGAAGTCACTGTGCAGACAACCATCAGTCACTAAATAAACCCTTCATTGTCCAGATATAAGACAGTTGTTCTCAAATAAAATGGAAGAAGAGGATTTTGACACCCACCATCTCAGATAGTTTTGAAATGGTTTCTGTAGTCAGAAATGCAAGATAACCATTCCTGCAATATTATTTTGTTGAAATATAATTTTATCTCTGATAAATTAATCTTAAAGCAAAAATAGCAATGTCCTCTGGGTTATTATTATTTAGGCCTCCTGTAAACCTTTCAGATTTTTTTATAATCTTCTAGAGACCAAGAGTGTCCTTGATAGTCGTGATCTCAGTATCCTTTGGAAATCCCACCTGGCTGAGGGAGAGAGGGAAATTCCAGTGATTGAATAGGGCAGTGTACTTGGAAACCCCAGATGTGGGCGTTAGGGGGCAGAGTGTGTGTGTGGGTACATAAGGGAGGCTCAGGCAGCTCTACGGCTCAGTTCAGGTCTCAGCTGCAATATGAAGCTCTCTGTCCAGCCTGTCTGTCTGCTGACAAGCCTATCACTTTACTGCCTACTGCTAACAGGTAAGAACCATACACACACGCACAGGCCCACACAGGTTTGGGTTACAGTTTGTATAAGCGACATTGTGTTAGTTGTGTTATTTCTAATCTGTCGGTCATTCTGTAGTTAGGTGAGAAGTGTGACTCCAGAAAGACTGATAGAATGTTATTTTCCCATGTGGTGTGTGATATTATGGCATGATATATTTCACTTGAATCACCATTGACTGTTTCTGTGTCTGTCTCTACAGTAGGGGAAGGTGAGGGGCAGTTTGTCCCAGGGAGGTGTGAGTGTTATGACACAAAGACAACTGTCAGGGGACCACTGTCTGACCTCAAAGTCAAGCTCAAAGGCCCCGCCTGCAACACTGACCAGATCATGTAAGTATCAGATCACACTTGCACACACACAAATGCCCACACCCAGGCGTACACAGACACACTTAAATGCACTCACGCACACAGTTAAAATACAGTTAAAATATATTGAACCCCCTTGAATATATTGAACCTGAAGGGGAAGCATGTGCTTCCCCTTCATGTTGCAGAGTGTGTGTGTAAAGATTAAGTAAGTGTGTCCCTTTGTTGGAGTGTGTGTGTTAACTGTGTCTCTCTGTGTGTTGTAGAGTGGTAGAAAAGAGGACCAGTGAGCCTAAATGGACCACTGGGAAAACAGCTGCTGCGCTGCTGGAAAAAGTCAATTACATTTTAACATAAAATACTTGATTTATTTCACTTTACTTCACATCAACCTTAATTTACTGTACTTTTCAGTACTGTACTGTACTTTACTTTATTAACATACACAGATATTTATAGGACATACTTATCTAGAACGGGGCACTCCAACCCTGCTCCTGGAGAGTTAACTTCCTGTAGATTTTCAATTCAACCCTAATCTAGCAAACCTAATTCTAATAATTAGCTGGTTGATAACTGAGAGGAAGAGACGAAACGAGAGGTTTTACTCTGCCCAAAATCTGTCCATGAAAATAAGTCCATGAAGTGAGGAATTTTTGTATAGAGGTCAATGAGAGTGGCAAATTTGGCAAACAAAAAGTGAGGCTTGTTTGATCTAATAAAAGTTTCATAAGGGTTCAGTTGCTATGAATGCACTAATATACTCTAAGTGGACGCATATGGCATTTCGGCAACTTTGAAAAAAACGACTTTATGTTGGAGTAGTGCCTGTTTTCTTAGAGATAGAGGACTCATCATGGATATAACCCGCTTTAGCATGGACATTGAGAGCTTCCGCCACTTTAAAGTAGTCAACTGAGTGAGGATTCCTATGATTTGGGAGCAATAAGCCAATGATTGCAATCAGCCTACTTTAAAATTAGAGTAGTCACTTGACTATCTTGTCAATATAATTTAAAAACAAATCTCGGTTTTCCAAAAGCATTTTAAGGCTAAGTTCATCGTTAGAACCTTCGTAGGCACATTGTTAAATCTCTGAGCTGTTTCCCAAAACCATGTTGCACTTGAAAACACTTTTGTTTTTGCACTTCTGCTCGTCACTTTATAGACAGAAGATCTCCTCTAAACATAAACATATTGATTCTATCTGTCTCTCCGTGACCACTGATAACTCCATCAACAGAAGTTGACATACAAAGTTGCCAAAGTCTTTGGAATTGTTATATACAAGCAAAGGGTAAAAACATGCTTGAAATGAAAACAGAGATGACTGCATTAAAATATAAATACAGTAGGCCTATATATTTCAATCATATTGAAATAAATGTAATGTTCAATCAATTTAGTTCTATTTTGCTAATTGTAGGCTACTGTTTATCATTTTTGCCTCAAATGTGCGCAATGATGTTCCAAATATTCGATTTAGAGCATAGCCAAAGTATTAGAATAAGCCGCCTCAGTATTTTCAGCCACAGGTGATCATTTCTCTCCAGGAGCTGATCTGTCATCAGTATCTAATGCTTAAGTAAAATTTGAATCGAGAATGCTGATCCGAGAGCAGCACTGCCTTTCTTTCAATCCCGTCAGTATCAACACATGCTCTAAAGACGCACTTATTGAAAGTTCTCCATACGTGGTGTTTTGGAAAACACATGTGACTTTTTCAGCCTTTATAGAAACGCTGCATCGTTAAAACACTCGTAAGCTTAAATTCCATCGCTATCAGGAAACTGCATAGACATGGCTAAAGGTTTTGATCACGGTCTCTGTAGCCGATGTGAGCAAGACCTTTAAACAGGTCAACATTCACAAGGCCACGGGGCCACACGGATTACCAGGATGTGTACTGGACTCAGAGCATGCACGGATCAACTGGCAAGTATGTGTGTCCTGTCTGGACCAGCCTTGATTTCAACGTCCACGGACGTGACTCCCCAAAAACACGTCACTTTGATACAAGTGACTTTCCATTGCAGGTTAGGAGAGCATTTTCGCTAAACCTAATGTCATATATACACATATTCATATACATAGCTCATATATCAAGCACATATATTAAGCCGCCTGACTCAAGTCATTGCACGCACCCCTGTCCAAACAGGAAGCACCCTACCCCCAGCCATAAACTGCCAGTTTCAGTTCCCCTTATCTCACGACTCCTGGACACACACACGACACCGCGAATACATCCCTGGTTTCGACCAGGGACGGGCTAAGCATACAACGATAGAAATAAACACCACATAGTAAGGATTGAATATACCTAAATAACGCATTATACACATTATCAGACAAACTAGATAAAATGTCTGCAGCCACCACGCCCAAACTCAAATTCAAATTACATACAGCCAGGAAGAACTATTGGATATCAGAGCGACATCAACTTACCAACATTCCAACCAGGAATTACGACTTTCCCAAAGTGGATCCTTTGTTCGCACCACCACCCAGGGCATTTGATCTGATTCCAGAGGACGGCCACAGAATAGGTAGACGGAGCGGCCGACGCCACCCACCGCTTCTGAGTATAATACTCGCCAATGTCCAGTCTTTAGATAACAAGGTAGACGAAATTAGATCAATGGTTCCTTTCCAGAGAGACATCAGGGATTGTAACATACCCTGAAACATGGCTCTCTCGGGATATGTTGTCAGAGTCGGTACAGCCAAAAAAAATCTCTGAAAATCTTTATACTCTCTTTGGATAATTCATTCCAATCATTTAAAAGTTAACAGCAGGTATTCTGCATGTAAGTTTAAGTATTTTGATATGTTCACTTCACTTCTTTAAGTGTCGCAGCAATAGAAATAAATCTCTCTCTGGGAAGAAGAAGAGCGGGGGTGTATACTTCATGATTAACAAATCATGGTGTAATCGTAACGACATACAGGAACTCAAGTCCTTTTGTTCATCTGACCTAGAATTCTTCACAATCAAATGCCGACCATATTATATCCCAAGAGAATTCTCGTTAGTTATTGTCACAGCCGTGTATATCCCCCCTCAAGCCGATACACAATGGCCCTCAAGGAATTTCACTGGATGCATACAAGGCCCCCCCCCCCCCCCCTCCGTTCGGCAAATCTGAACACAACTCCATTTTGTTCCTCCCGTCCAATAGGCAGAAACTCAAACAGGATGTACCCATGACAACAACTATTCAACGCTGGTCTGACCAATCGGAATCCACACTTCAAGATTGTTTTGATAATGTGGACCGGGATATGATCTGGGTAGCCTCAGAGAATAATATTGATTTATATGCTGATTCGGTGAGTGAGATTATAAAGAAGTGCATTGGAGATGTTGTACCCACTGTGACTATTAAAACCTACCCTAACCAGAAACCATGGAGAGATGGCGGCATTTGCGCAAAACACAAAGCGTGAACCACCGCATATACCCACGGAAAGATGACTGGGAATATGGCCGAAAAAACAAACAGTGTAGTTATTCCAAAGGAAATCAAACAAGCAAAATGTCGGTATAGGGACAAAGTGGAGTCGCAATTCAACGGCTCAGACACAAGATGTTACATGTTACAGGGTTTACAGGCAATCACGGACTACAAAAAGAAAACCAGCTACCAGCTACTAAAAACCCTTCTTTGCCCGTTTTGAGGATAATACAGTGCCACCGACGCGGCCCGCTACCAAGGACTGCTGGCTCTCTCTCTCCTTCTCCATGGCCGACATGAGTAAGACATTTAAACGTGTTAACCCTCGCAAGGCTGCCAGCCCAGAAGGCATCCCTAGCCACGTCCTCAGAGCATGCGCAGACCAGCTGGCCGGTGTGTTTATGGACATATTCAATCTCTCCCTGTCCCGGTCTGGTCGTGTCCCCACATGCTTCAAGATGCCACCATTGTTCCTGTACCCAAGAAGGCAAAGGTAACTGAACTTAATGACTATCGCCCCATAGCAACTCATTTCTGTCGTCATGAAGTGCTCTGAGAGACTAGTCAAGGATCATATCACCTCCACCTTACCTGCCACTCTAGACCCACTTCAATTTGCAAATCGCCCCAATAGGTCCACAGATGATGCAAATCACCATCACAATGCCCTATCTCATCTGGACAAGAGGAATACCGATGTAAGAATGCTGTTCATTGACTGCAACTCACCATTCAAGATCATAGTACCCTCCAAGCTCATCATTAAGCTTGAGGCCCTGGGTCTCAACCCTGCCCTGTGCAATTGGATCCTGGTCTTCCTGATGGGCCACCCCCAGGTGGTGAAGGTAGGAAACAGCATCTCCACTTCGCTGATCCTCAACACTGGGGTCCCACAAGGGTGCGTGCTCAGCCCCCTCATGTACACCCTGTTCACCCATGATGCCTCCAACTCAATCATTGAGTTTGTAGATGACACAACAGTAGTTAGGATTGATCACCAACAACAACGAGACAGCCTATAGGGAGAAGGTGAGGGCACTCGTAGTGTGGTGTCAGGAAAACAACATCACTCAACGTCAACAAAACAAAGGAGATGATCATGGACTTCAGGAAACAGCAGAGGGAGAACCCACCTATCCACATCAAAGGGACAGCAGTGAAGAAGGTGGGAAGTTTTAAGTTCCTCGGCATACACATCACGGACAAACTGAAATGGTCCACCCACACAGACAGTATGGTGAAGGCGCAACAGCGCCTCTTCAACCTCAGGAGGCTAAATAAAATTGGCTTGTCACCTAAAACCCTCACAAACTTTTATAGATGCACAATTGAGAGCGTCCTGTCGTCTGTATCACCGCCTGGTATGGCAACTGCACCGCCCACAACCGCAGGGCTCTCCAGAGGGTGGTGCCGTCTGCACAACACCTACCATCCAGGACACATTCAGCACTTGTTGTCACAGGAAGGCCAAAAAGATAATCAAGAACAACAACCACCCGAGCCACTGCCTGTTCACCCTGCTACAACCCGGAAGATGAGATAAGTACAAGTGCATCAGAACTGGGAAAGAGATTCTGAGAAAAAGCTTCTATCTCAAGGCCATCAGACTGTTAAACAGCCGTCACTAACACAGAGAGGCTGCAGACTACATACAGACTTGGAATCATTTGCCACTTTAATAAATATATCTCTAACCACTAGGCTACTTGCCACCCCATAAGGAAATCAGTCAATTGAAATACATGAGTTAGGCCCTAATATATGGATGTCACATGTCTGGGAATACAGATATGCATCTCTTGGTCACAGATACCTTAAAAAAGGCAGGGGTGTGGATCAAAAAACCAGTCAGTATCTGGTGTGACCACCATTTGCCTCATGCGGGGTGACACATCTCCTTCGTATAGTGTTGATCAGGCTGTTGATTTTGACCTGTGGAATGTTGTCCCACTCCTTTTCAATTGCTGTGCGAAGTTTCTGGATATTGGCGGGAACTGGAACACGATATCGTTCACGTCGATCCAGAGTATCCCAAACATACAGGCCATGGAAGAACTGGGACATTTTCAGCTTTGTTTCAGAACATTCAATTCTCTGGCAATAGCTCTGGTGCACAGTCCTGCAGTCAGCATACCAATTGCACGCTCCCTCAACACTTGAGACATCTATGGCATTATGTTGTGTGACAAAACTGCAAACAACATAAAATGTTGCCTTTTATTGGTCCCCGCACAAAGTGGACCTGTGTGATCATGCTGTTTAATCAGCTTCTTGATATGCCACACCTGTCAGGAGGATGGATTATCTTACCAAAGGAGAAATGCTCACTAACAGGGATGCAACAGTAGTGAAAAAGGTGTCTTGTCAACATGTCAACCATTGTCTGACAGCTGCACCCGATTGACCTGATTGCCTTATTAATATGGGTAGCCTATGATAATTAACACGGGAACACAACCTATTTCAATCTAATTCTGCCCTGTGGAGAAGAAAACATAGTGTAAGAGGTAAGACACAATCATTCTGTCACCTATAAAAGCTAATGGGTCTTGGTTTGATTGTTTGTTGGACTACTGCAATTTAGCTATGTTATCATAAACCATGGTGTAAATTCCATGCAGATGTTTTAGCTCTGGCAGAGTCTAGCGATAATGGAACAGCTGACATTTCTACTGAAACTAGCCTGTATGGTAACTTGAGGGACACCTCCAGTGTTACAACAAGTGACGTACTGAAAGGTTGTTTGTTGAGATTGAGAAGTTGTGTGCTAGCAAAACAGTCCTGTAGCGTAGCATCAGTGTCATCTGATCTGTGTATTGATTGAATCACTGGTACTTCCTGCTTTAGTTTTTGCTTGTAAGCAGGAATCAAGAGGATAGAATTATGGTCATATTTGCCAAATGAAGGACGAGTGATAGCTTTGTATGCATCTCTGGGTGTGGAGTAAAGGGGGTCTAGAGTTTTTTTGTTGAAATTAAGTAAAACATATTTAAGTTTGCCGGCATTAAAGTACCCGGCCACTAAGAGTGCCACTTCTGGAGGAGCATATTCTTGTTTGCTTATGGCCTTATACAGCTCATTGAGTGCGGTCTTAGTTCCAGCATTGGTTTGTGGTGGTAAATAGACAGCTACAAATAATATAGATGTGAACTCTCTTGGTAGATAGTGTGGTCTCCAGCTTATCATGAGGTATTCAAACCTCAGGCGAGCAATACCTCAATACTTCTTTAATATTAGACATTGCGTACTAGCAGTTGTTGACAAATACCTTATTTAGCACACCTTATTTAGCACACTTTCCCTTGTCTTACCAGATGTAGCTGCACTGTCCTGCCGAAAAACAGAGAAGCCAAGTCTCGGTGAAACATAAGATGTCCTGTTGGGAAGATAGTCTTAATCGTAGATTGTCCAGTTTGTATTCCAATGATTGCACCTTGGCCAATAATACTGAGGGCAGTGGTGGTTTATTCACTCGCCGAGAAATTCTCACAAGGCACCCAGACCTCCGCCCCTGTATTTCCGTCTTTTTTTCACGCATGACAGGGTTTTGGGCCTGGTCTCCGGGAAGCAGTATATCCTTCGCGTTGGACTCATTGAAGAAAAAAAATTGAAGTGAGTAATCGCTGTTTTGATGTCCAGAAGATTTCTTTGGTTGTAGGAGACATTAGGAGCAACATTATGTACAAAATGAGTAACACATTTTTTTTATTTTTTACAAAAAACAAAATAGCACAGTTGGTTAGGAGCCTGTAAAATGGCAGCCATTCACTCCGGCGCTATTATATCATGTCACTTTACTTAAAACTTCTTCGGGATCGGTCCTTCCATGGGAAGGTTTAGCTAACGTAGGCCAATGCGATTAACATGAGGTTGTAAGTAACAAGAACATTTCCCAGGCCATAAACATACTGTATCTGATATTAACATAAAGCTTACATTCTTGTTACTCTAAATGCACTATCCAATTTACAGTAGCTATTACAGCTAAATAATACTATGCTATTTTTTTGAGGAGAGTGCACAGTTTTGAACATGAAAAGTTATTAATAAACAAATTAGGCACATTTGGGCAGTCTTGATACAACATTTTTAACAGAAGTACAATGGTTCATTGGATCAGTCTAAAACTTTGCACATACACTGCTGCCATCTAGTGGCCAAAATCCAAATTGCAGCTGTGCTGGAATAATACATTATGGCCTTTCTTTTGCATTTCAAAGATGATGGTACAAAAAATACAAAATAACAGTTGTTTTTTTCTTTGTATTATCTTTTACCAGACCTACATCCCCTTCACATTTCCACAAACTTTAAAGTGTTTCCTTTCAAATAGTACCAAGAATATGCATATCCTTGCTTCAGTGCCTGAGTTACAGGCTGTTAGATTTGGGTATGTCATTTTAGGCGAAAATTGAAAAAAAGCTGCAAATCCTTAAGAGTTTTTAAGGGATAAAGTGACTAGGCAACAGGATATATAATAAACAGTAGCAGCAGCGTATGTGATGAGTTAAAAGAGTTAGTGCAAAAAAGGTCAATGCAGATAGTTGCGGTAGCAGAGAAAACAGTCTATGACTTGGGTGGCTGGAACCTCTATACCGTCTGGTATAGAGGTTCTGGATGGCAGGGAGCTTGGCCCTCTGTAGCGCCTTGCGGTCAGAAGAACTTTTTAAGTATCTGAGGCCCGATGCCAAATATTTTCAAGCTCTTAAGGGGTAGAGGCAATGTCATGCCTTCTTCACGACTGTGTTGGTGTGTGTGGACCATGATAATTCCTTAGTGATGTGGACACAGAGGAACTTGAAGCTCTCGACACGATCCATTACAACCCCATCGTTGTGGTGTGCTTGGCCTTCAGTTTCCTGTAGTCCACGATCAGCAACTTATTATTTTTTTAAATGTATTTTTTTTAAACTAGACAAGTCAGTCAAGAACAAATTCTTATTTACAATAACGGGCTACCTCGGCCAAACCCGGACAACGCTGGGCCAATTGTTCGCCGCACTATGGGACTCCCAATCACAGCCGGGTGTGATGCAGCCTGGATTCGAATTAGGGACTGCAGTGACGCCTCTTGCACTGAGATGCAGTGCCTTAGAACACTCTGCCACTCGGGAGCCCTTACTGACATTGAGGGAGAGGTTGCACCACACTGCCAGGTCACTGACCTCCCAATAGGCTCATTGTCAGCGGTGATCAGGCTACCACCGTCCTGTTGTCAGAAAACTTAATGATGGTGTTGGTGTTGTGCACGGATGTGTTGTTGCCTACCTTCACCACGTGGCGGCGACCCGCCAGGAATTCCAGGACATAATTGCAGAGGCAGGTGTTCAGGGTCCTGAGCTTAGTGACAAGCTTGGAGGGAACTATGGTGTTGAACGCTGAGCTATAGTCAATGAACAGCTTAGGTGTTCCTCTTGTCCAGGTGGGGGAGGACAGTGTCAAGTGCAGTACAGATTGCTTAAATCTGTGGATCGGTTGGGCACAGGGACTATGGTGGTCTGCTTGAAACATGTAGGTATTACAGACTGGGTTAGGGATAGGTTGAAAATGTCAGTGAAGACACTTGCCAGCTGGTCAGTGCATGCTCTGAGTACACGTCCTGGTAAAAATAATGTTTGGATGTTAACAAAGCCTTCTATGGAGACGTTGTAGGGTGAAAAGTGTACAATAGTCACACACAGTGGGGCATAATGAAAGTTGGTTAAAGTTGAAATCATGTGGCCTGGCTGGGACAGAGCCATATGAGTTACAGTGTCATGTATCTGCATGTAAATATATATCTGGACTAAAGCATGTATTGTGTGT
>NW_027260402.1:0-5000 GCF_045791955.1 Oncorhynchus clarkii lewisi
TGTGGTCAGTGTCAGTAGTGTATTCTAATGTCATCTCTACAGATGAACACCAACGGGGTTATAAGTCATATGGTCAGTGTCAGTAGTGTATTCTAATGTACATGTATTCTAATGTCATCTCTACAGATGAACACCAACGGGGTTATAAGTCATATGGTCAGTGTCAGTAGTGTATTCTAATGTCATCTCTACAGATGAACACCAACGGGGTTATAAGTCATATGGTCAGTGTCAGTAGTGTATTCTAATGTCATCTCTACAGATGAACACCAACGGGGTTATAAGTCATATGGTCAGTGTCAGTAGTGTATTCTAATGTCATCTCTACAGATGAACACCAACGGGGTTATAAGTCATATGGTCAGTGTCAGTAGTGTATTCTAATGTCATCTCTACAGATGAACACCAACGGGGTTATAAGTCATATGGTCAGTGTCACTTCACATCACTTTATCAATATATAGTACTCTACTTTGACCAGTTAAAAACAGATACTATTTTTATGCCCATATGGGAAATAAAAGCTAATTAAACTTTCATTATGGTACCAATCTGGCATAGAATCGCCCCCCCCCCCCCCCCCCCAAAATAAGAAAAAAAATGTTTGGAGGCGAAATTGAAAAAGCACAATGGGACAAATGGACAAATTAACTTATTCACCAACAACAACATAACAGCACGACAGACCATTGGCAATATCATCTGTAGCCTAGCTGTGTTCCTTTTGGCTCAGCCCGGGATTTTTAATTGTTTGATAATTCATCTCGGAGCACTAATTTACCCCCCACCGTCAGAGTTGTATGTTCCACCATTTAGTGAAACATTCCACACACAGAATTGTAAATGAGCTTCGTGGCATATAAAAGCTGTGTTCCAGGGAATGGTACCTATTTATGGACGGCTTTTCAAGGCCTGTTCATCAACATTAACCCTTTGGGCAAACTAATGCCCATATGCTACGTTTTCAGGACGTTCTATTTGAAAGTCTTTGTGAGCAACAGTACTGTACGTTGCTTCCTGTTGTAGCTACTGTATCAACTAACGAGTGTGTGATACAAGTTTCATTTTATTAGCTAGTACAAGTTTCATTTTATTAGCTAGTACAAGTTTCATTTGATTAGCTAGTACAAGTTTAATTTTATTAGCTAGTACAAGTTTCATTTCATTAGCTAGTACAAGTTTCATTTGATTAGCTAGTACAAGTTTAATTTGATTAGCTAATACAAGTTTCATTTGATTAGCTAATACAAGTTTCATTTTTATTAGCTAGTACAAGTTTCATTTGATTAGCTAGTACAAGTTTGATTTTATTAGCTAGTACAAGTTTCATTTTATTAGCTAGTACAAGTTTCATTTTATTAGCTAGTACAAGTTTCATTTTATTAGCTAGTACACGTTTCAATATATTAGCTAGTACAGAATTAATTTGATTAGCTAGTACAAGTTTCATTTTATTAGCTAGTACACATTTCAATATATTAGCTAGTACAAGTTTCATTTGATTAGCTAGTACAAGTTTCATTTTATTAGCTAGTACAAGTTTCATTTCATTAGCTAGTACAAGTTTCATATATTAGCTAGTACAAGTTTAATTTGATTAGCTATTTTGTTTTACAAGTTTCATTGGATGAGCTAGAATACAAGTTTCATTTCATTAGCTAGTACACGTTTCAATATATTAGCTAGTGAGCCAGAATACATTGGATAGTTTCTGGATGTAGTATTTTGTTTTCCCAGTTGTGATTGGATGAGCCAGAATACATTGGATAGTTTCTGATTGAATACCGCCAGTTATGTCCTCCTTTACTTTTGGTTGTGTGGTCAGTCCTGTCCTGTCCTGTCCTGTCCTGTCCTGTCCTGTCTCTGGCCTAAAGGTTAGGGTGAGGGTTAGGGTTATGGTTAGGGTGAGGGTTAGGGTTAGGGTTAGGGTTAGGGCAGCAGTTGAGGAGGGGTCAGTCCTTTCCTGTCCTGTCCTGTCTCTGGCCTAAAGGTTAGGGTTAGGGTTAGGGTTAGGGTTAGGGTTAGGGCAGCAGTAGAGGAGGGGTCAGTCCTTTCTTGTCCTGTCCTGTCTCTGGCCTAAAAGGTGAGGGTTAGGGGTTATGGTTAGGGTTAGGGTTAGGGCAGCAGTAGAGGAGGGGTCAGTCCTTTCTTGTCCTGTCCTGTCTCTGGCCTAAAGGTTAGGGTTAGGGTTAGGGTGAGGGTTAGGGTTAGGGCAGCAGTAGAGGAGGGGTCAGTCCTGTCCTGTCCTGTCTCTGTCTCTGGCCTAAAGGTGAGGGTTAGGGTTAGGGCAGCAGTAGAGGAGGGGTCAGTCCTGTCCTGTCTCTGTCTCTGGCCTGCAGGTGGGCTCTTCCATCTGTGATGAAGAGGTCAGCATCACTGAGGGTCACAGGGTCACATGGTGTTCTGAGACCACCGAGGCTTCTGAATCCTCCCTCTCCCGTCCCCACTGGTCAATAAACTATTACAGGGTTCCCCAGCCTCTCCCCACAATGACTAATGCCTCTGAGCTCAGATGGACTGTTAAAGGTTAATGCTGGACGCTGACCTCCGTCACATCTGACAAATACTGTCATTGTTTGATACCCAGATCTCCCAGCTTGTAGCTTGTATAATTGAGGCTGGTTTAAAAGATCACCAGGGTGAGCTCTTCAGAGTAGATAGACAACTATGCCTGGAAGTGGATGGGCTGAAATTCTAATGCCCAAATTGTAGTCCAATGCACTTGGTTGGTCTTTTGACTGATGTGCTGTGATTCAGAGGTTGATTCAGAGGTTAGTTTGTAACAAGCAAAGAAGAGCGTATCAGTGTATTGAACAGGGTGAAACAGTTCAGATCCACTGTGTGGATATTTATGGCACTGTAATAGAGCAGTCTTTCTCAAACCTCTCCCCTGGGACCCCTCAGTCTTTCTCAAACCTCTCCTCTGGGACCCCTCAGCCTTTCTCAAACCTCTCCCCTGGGACCCCTCAGTCTTTCTCAAACCTCTCCTCTGGGACCCCTCAGCCTTTCTCAAACCTCTCCCCTGGGACCCCTCAGCCTTTCTCAAACCTCTCCCCTGGGACCCCTCAGCCTTTCTCAAACCTCTCCTCTGGGACCCCTCAGCCTTTCTCAATCCTCTCCTCTGGGACCACTCAGCCTTTCTCAATACTCTCCTCTGGGACCACTCAGCCTTTCTCAATCCTCTCCTCTGGGACCACTCAGCCTTTCTCAATCATCTCCTCTGGGACCCCTCAGCCTTTCTCAATCCTCTCCTCTGGGACCACTCAGCCTTTCTCAAACCTCTCCTCTGGGACCCCTCAGCCTTTCTGAAACCTCTCCTCTGGGACCCCTCAGCCTTTCTCAATCCTCTCCTCTGGGACCCCTCAGCCTTTCTCAAACCTCTCCTCTGGGACCCCTCAGCCTTTCTCAATCCTCTCCTCTGGGACCCCTCAGCCTTTCCATGTGTTACATCTATCCAGAACTAGCACACCTGATTCCAATCGTCAACTAATCATCAAGCCCTTGACGAGGCGAATCAGGTGAGTTGGTTTAGGGCTACAACAAGATGGTGAAATGTCTGGGGGTCCCCGAGGAGAGGTGTGAGAAAGGCTGAGGGGTCCCCAAGGAGAGGTGTGAGAACTACCAGAATAGAGTATGACTGCAAAAAAACAACTACAGTGGTATGACAGTAATATACTCATGACAGTCCTATGATAGTCTGTGTGTGATGGTAATGGAATCCTATGATAGTCTGTGTGTGATGGTAATGGAATCCTATGATAGTCTGTGTGTGATGGTAATGGAATCCTATGATAGTCTGTGTGTGATGGTAATGGAATCCTATGATAGTCTGTGTGTAGTGGTAATGGAATCCTATGATAGTCTGTGTGTAGTGGTAATGGAGTCCTATGATCGTCTGTGTGTAGTGGTAATGGAATCCTATGATAGTCTGTGTGTAGTGGTAATGGAGTCCTATGATAGTCAGTCTGTTATGTTAGTGGTAATGGAGTCCTATGATAGTCTGTGTGTTATGTTAGTGGTAATGGAGTCCTATGATAGTCTGTGTATTATGTTAGTGGTAATGGAGTCCTATGATAGTCTGTGTGTGGTGGTAATGGCGCCCTATGATAGTCTGTGTGTTATGTTAGTGGTAATGGAGTTCTATGATAGTCTGTGTGTTATTTTAGTCGTAATGGAGTCCTATGATAGTCAGTGTGTGGTGGTAATGGAGTCCTATGATACCACTAACATAACACACTGACTATCATAGGACTCTGTGTGTTATGTTAGCGGTAATGGAGTCCTATGATAGTCTGTGTGTAGGGGTAATGGAGTTCTATGATAGTCTGTGTGTAGGGGTAATGGAGTCCTATGATAGTCTGTGTGTGGTGGTAATGGCGTCCTATGATAGTCTGTGTGTTATGTTAGTGGTAATGGAGTTCTATGATAGTCTGTGTGTTATTTTAGTGGTAATGGAGTCCTATGATAGTCAGTGTGTGGTGGTAATGGAGTCCTATGATAGTCAGTGTGTTATGTTAGTGGTAATGGAGTCCTATGATAGTCAGTGTGTTATGTTAGTGGTAATGGAGTCCTATGATAGTCTGTGTGTGGTGGTAATGGAGTCCTATGATAGTCTGTGTGTAGGGGTAATGGAGTCCTATGATAGTCAGTGTGTTATGTTAGTGGTAATGGAGTCCTATGATAGTCTGTGTGTTATATTAGTGATAATGGAGTCCTATGATAGTTAGTGTGTTATGTTAGTGGTAATGGAGTCCTATGATAGTCTGTGTGTTATGTTAGCGGTAATGGAGTCCTATGATAGTCTGTGTGTAGGGGTAATGGAGTTCTATGATAGTCTGTGTGTTATGCTAGTGGTAATGGAGTCCTATGATAGTCAGTGTGTTATGTTAGTGGTAATGGAGTCCTATGACAGTCAGTGTTGTTACGTCAGTGGTAATGGAGTCCTATGATAGTCAGTGTGTTATGTTAATGGAGTCCTATGATAGTCAGTGTGTTATGTT
>NW_027260402.1:7500-10542 GCF_045791955.1 Oncorhynchus clarkii lewisi
TGAAACACCTACGTTTCCAATAGCTCTGCTGTGTGGCCTCTAAACCCCATTGTACCGCTAGCATCACTCTGAGTTGCTCCTGAGAACGTGTGGGTCTGAGTCTTGACTTAGTGAACAATAGAAGCCGCCTGTAAGTGGAATCCCTTGAATATGTTTCCAGTGACACGCTGTGATAAACTGTCACATGATTACAAACTGTGGGATTGTGTTGGTGTGGGGGCTGTAGTGGAGCGCGTAAGTTCCTCCGTGTCCACATCGCTAAGGAATTAACATGGTCCACACACAGTTGTGCAGAGGGCACGATAGCACCTCTTCCCCCTAAGGAGTCTGAAAAGATTTGGTATGGGCCTTTCAGATCCTCAACAAGTTATTCAGCTGCACCATCGAGATGCTCTTGACTGGCTGCATTACCGCTTGATACGGAAACCGCAAGGCGCTACAGAGGGCAGTGCGTACGGCCCAGGACATCACTGGGTTCCGAGCTTCCTGCCATCCAGGACCTCTATACCAGGCGGCGTCCATAGAAACGGCAAGGTATCCAACCGCAAGGTGCTACAGAGGGTAGTGAGTACGGCCCAGGACATCACTGGGTTCTGAGCTTCCTGCCATCTAGGACCTCTATACCAGGCGGCGTCCATAGCAACTGCAAGGTATCCAACCGCAAGGCGGTACAGAGGGTAGTGAGTACGGCCCAGGACATCACTGGGTTCTGAGCTTCCTGCCATCCAGGACCTCTATACCAGGCGGCGTCCAAAGAAGGCCCCCCAAAAATTGTCAAAGACTCTAAGTTCTAGACTGTTCTCTATGGTACCGCACGGCATGCCGTACCAGCGCACCAAGTCTGGAACCAACAGGACTCTGAACAGACTCCACCCTCAAGAGATGAGACTGTTAAACAAGACGGCTTAATAGCTAATCAAATGCCTACCAGGACTAACAGCATTGACCTCTTTCCTGCACTAACTCTCCTACACTGACTCCACCCACACACACTGGACTCTCACACACACTGGACTCTTACACACACACTGGACTCTTACACACACACTGGACTCTTACACACACACTGGACTCATACACACACGCCAACAGGAACAATAACATTAGATTTCACTGTTAGTCTACACCTGTTGTTTACCAACAGGAACAATAACATTAGATTTGTTTGAGTTGGCCCAGGCTTTAACCTCAGTCACTGGCTCTGTTCCAAATGTCACACGTTTCCATATATAGTGCACTACTTTTAACCATGGCCCATAGATATAGTGCACTATTTCCTTCAAAAGTAGGTCACTATATAGGGAATAGTGTTCCATTTGGGATGCACACCCAGTGTTTCCTTCACACTTCACTCAATGATGTCCAAACTACAGGCTATTCCCATTTAAAGTTAATTATCTTCCAAAGAGGCTTTTTTTGAAGATCTCTGTGTTCCTTCCTGGGTTAATTCATAAGCATTCCTCTTGTTTTCCCAGGGGAAGAATGTCTGCATTTTAAGTGTGTGTGTTTGTGTGTGTGTGTGTGTGTGTGTGTGCTCTACAGACACAGCAGCATCTTAACTTCCCCCAGTTGAAGTGTGGCGCAGGGCTAAGTGGTCCCTGTGCTCACAACGCCACCTCTCTCTGCCCAAACATGACAGCTGGGGACCTGACTGTTGCTATGGAAATCAGACCCCCCCCCCCCCGCCCCCGCATAAACAGACGCGCACACATGCACGCGCACACACACACACACACACACACACACACACACACACACACACAGGGTGAAAATGCCAACCGACTGCTCCTTTAAGACCGTACCAGTCCTCCTCCTCTTCTCCATGTTAACAAGTAGACATTTCTGTTGTTCCAAGCTGTTTCAAACAGAGTTTATTGCAAATGGGAAAATGGCTGAGGGAACACTGGGGTGCTTAACCGCACAGCTCAGCTCAGCTCTGTAGCTGAAACCATTCCCCCGAATGGGTTTCTAGTAGAAGCCATTTGTGAGTGATAAAAATAAAAAAAAATACACAAATAAAATGGTTGATTCATTAAACCTTAGTTTGAACAACACAATAGGCGTTGTGAGTTAGGCATTAGTTACATACTGGAGTTATCCAGTTAAAAGTGTCTTCATATCTCTAATAACTGAAACACACGGAATGTAGGAATCTTTTCATCTTTTGAAGTTCTGTCCCTAGTTTTTGAACAATGAAATGAACTAGACATTTCATTACAGTACTGCACCATGAACAGAACCTCTACTGTCACACCAGAGCCACGGGTCAAGAACGGAATACTACATAGACACTGGGAGAGGAAGAGAGAGAGAGAGAGAGAGAGAGAGAGACAGATAGAGGACAATTCTCAGCACTCCTACTCTGAGACACTTTACACGTTCAAGTCCTGGTCTTGGTGCCAGAAAATATTGTGGTAATGACGTTTGTGGGGTGGTTAGTGTTTTACAGTAGTGATTAGCCTCAATGTGGGTTGTGTTCTACAGTAGTGATTAGCCTCAAGGTGGTTTGTGTTTTACAGTAGTGATTAGCCTCTAGGTGGTTTGTGTTATATAGTAGTGATTAGCCTCAATGTGGGTTGTGTTTTACAATAGTGAATAGCCTCAATGTGGGTTGTGTTTTACACTACTGATTAGCCTCAAGATGGGTTGTGTGTTACAGTAGTAATTAGCCTCAATGTGGATTGTGTTTTACAATAGCCTCAAGGTGGGTTGTGTTTTACAATAGTGATTAGCCACAATGTGGGTTGTGTTTTACAGTAGTGATTAGCCTCAATGTGGGTTGTGTTTTACAATAGTGATTAGCCTCAAGGTGGGTTGTAGACATTTCATTACAGTACTGCACCATGAACAGAACCTCTACTGTCACACCAGAGCCACGGGTCAAGCACGGCATACTACATAGACACTGGGAGAGGAAGAGAGAGAGAGAGAGAGAGAGAGAGAGACAGATAGAGGACAATTCTCAGCACTCCTACTCTGAGACACTTTACACGTTCAAGTCCTGGTCTTGGTGCCAGAAAATATTGTGGTAATGACGTTTGT
>NW_027260403.1:0-10527 GCF_045791955.1 Oncorhynchus clarkii lewisi
TCCACGTATTTATTTAATTGTCACGGCCCTGAAAGAGGTAAGCAAAAAGGCCTCAAGATGGCGACAAATATCTTCTGTCAGACAATCTAATCAATGTATTTATCACATGCGCTGAGAAGAACAGGTGAAATGCATACTCACATCTTCCTCTAACTCTGCCTTGGCAGAGAAGGGCTTGATGAATCATATACAGTATATTGAATTCAGAGTTTCTAGTGAACATTGCTGTCTGCCAAATTAATTAGCAGTATTAAAGCAGTGTAATATACACTGAGTGTACAAAACATGAGTGCTCTTCCCATGACATAGATGGACCAGGTGAATCCAGGTGAAAGCTATGATCCTTTAGTGATGTCACAGTGTAGATGCTGGGTTTTTGACACGCAACAGTGTCCCGTGTGAATCAAGAATGGTCCACCAACCAAAGGATACCCAGCCAACTTGACACAACTGTGGGAAGCATTGGAGTCAACATGGACCAGCACCCAAAAGGGTGCAACTAAATATTAGGAAGGTGTTCCTGATGTTTTGTGCACTCAGTGCATATACTTCAGGTTGTATATATTTGAAGTTATAGGAGAATGAGTCTTACGGCCAGCTGCCATATTCTTGCATGTATTCTGCATCCGGAACCGTGAAGCCTGGCACGTGAGTTTAGTATGATTTGACATATGATATTTATGCACCACGTGTTTTTGTGACTACTCTGTTTTCCTAACTTGGGGAGACAAAGAAAGTAATACTTTCAGAAGAGGACTTAGACATATTGAAAAAGAGGACTTTATCATGGCCCATTCATACTACCAGGGAAGCCCCTCTCTCAGAGGCTGAGGCGAAGAGGAGCAGTCGTAAGCCCACTCCATGTGAGTGGCTTTACTGTAACCTCAGGCACAGTGAAACGGGGGAAACTCATCCGTATAATTGTGTTGAGGAGATCCAGACTGCATTTCAAATGGCACCCTATTCACTATACAATGCATTACTTTTGACCAGGGCCCATAGGGGTCTAGTCAAAAGTAGTACACTTTATAGAGTGCCATTTGGGATGCAAGTTCAGACTCAGCTTTAATAAGGGGATTAGGTCTGCTAGCCAGTGTTCCGTCTCTCTCTCCCTCTCCTGCAGGCATGCTCATGTAGAATAAGGTGTTTTCGGGGCATGATGACTCAGCTCATTGGTGACCAAACTCACCTTTTGTAGTGTGGTGTTTATACAGCTGCTACACCTTAATCAGGACCTCATCCCCCGGCTAATTTAAGTATCTGGTGAACGAGATGACCTTAATCATAACTTGTGGGCCAGTATTTTGTGTGGCAACCCTGCCTGTTAGTAGTTTGACACACATAATGCTTTACTTGAGGGCTACCTACATTAAGACGTCATAACACATGAATCACCCATTTATTCAATGGGTGGGTATAATCCGGAATGCTGATTGGTTAAAAGCGCATTCCAGCCGGTGTCTATTCCACAAATTACCACCAGCTAAATCTATGACGTTAAAATGCTTATGTACTCTGTTCCATCTGACTGTCTCATCAGCCCAGGCAGGGAAGTTATAAACTTGATCTCCACTATAAAAAGCATCTAGACATTATATCACATTTCTTTAGACTAACATTTAATTTTCAACAGCGGAGATTTGTATAAACATGAGTCGCTCTCCGACATCTGCAACATTGTTTCAAATATTCAAATTCGATCTCCAACTGTCCCATAGTAATGAACGTGTAAGAGGGTCGGGAGTCGGACGAGAAAGAGAGATGCCAGGCAGCGTTTCTCAGCCAGTCGAAATCATGAATCAGCTGTCATGATTTTTATGGAAATATACAAAGAAATGTCAATTGAAAAAAGGTAAAACGAAAGGAAGGGCAGCTAGTTTGCAGTCTTTCCAGCTCCAGTTTGTAGTTATTGTGTTAGCTGTGTTGTTGACTAGCTCCTCTGAACAATAGTGTCCTAACAAGAGCACATTTTTTATGCCGGGTGAAATCGTACCTGATTAGTTATTGATTGATTGATTGTTATTGATGTATCCTCGAAGCCGGTGTTTGGAGGATATTGTCACGCCTGCTCCCACTCCCCCTCCGCGCCAGGCTACCGGTCTGTACATGCACCTGTCACCATCACTACGCGCAGCAGCGCTCATTGGGATCACATGGACTCCTTCACGTGGTTGATTGCCCCTGTATATCTCTATCTGTTCCTCGTGGTGTTCCCTGTGTACGCATTACTTGGTGTTGTGTGTTCCTGTCCAGACGCTGTTTCTGTTCTGTTTAATGTCTTTCAGTTATTAAACGTTCACTCCATGTACCTGTATTGGCACTTCGTCTCAGGTCTATAAACACCCGTGCCAATATATCTTCCAAACACCAGCTTCTCCGGCATTATCACTTAAATATCCACAGCCATTGGAGGCTGGAAAGTCCCACCTAAAATTGAATTTGCTCATCAGAGGGACCGTCACTGCTTGCTTGAAACAAAGCACAACGCTGGAAATGTGTCCGCATCCACAGAAACTAGTCCCATCGTTCTATGACGAACACAGATGGTTGAATATATCAAATTCAGAGAGAGTGGTAGAGAGACTCTGACACAGATGTACTGCCAGTTCATTATTGGTTTGGCTGTACTCTGAGTATACAAAACATTAAGAACACCTTCCTAATATTCCATTGCACCCCTTTTGCCCCCAGAACACCCTTGTCGAGGCATGGACTCTACAAGGTGTCAAAGGCGTCCCATAGGGATACTGGCCCATGTTGATTCCAATTCTTCCCACAGTTGTGTCAAGTTGGCTGGATGTGCTTTGGGTGGTGGACCATTCTTGATACACACAGGAAACTATTGGCACCTACTACCATACCTCGTTCAAAGGCAATTCAATCTTAAATCTTTTGTCTTGCCCATTCACCCTCTGAACGGCACACAATCCATGTCTCTTCTTCTTCTGTATTATGGTGGTCCACAACTAAATGTCATAGGTGCATGCTGCTGTATTGGCTGTGTATCAGTCTACTATTCTATAGTATGAATTCATTACACTTTGTGAATAAAAAAATATGAAAAATAAAACTAAATACAAAAACAATTGCTTTACCAACTAACCCTGATCCCATTAAAACCTCAACAAAATGCCACTACTTTGGCCCTATCTGATACTACTCCAGGCCAGCAGCCTGGGAGGATGGGACATCATCATTCAAAACATCTTGTAACTCTGCATTTCTACATATTTTGTTATGGGACAGCGAGAACTTTTTATAACAAATGTCATGCAATTATACTCAGTATGCATTGGGGCACAGATAAAAAATGTGCAGTTTTACAGTTTTTTTCCTTCAATTTTACACATTTTGCCATGGGGTGGATAGAAATGTTTGCAGATTTAAAGCAAATTTCCTGCAATACTACACATTTTGTAATGACTTTTGCCATGTTAATAAGATATCTGAGTGTGAATGACTAACAAAATAAATGGGTGCCCTCTGGAGGTCAGGGCCCCTGGGCACGGCATTTGGCCGTAATTATTACTAGTTTAGATAGCCGGCTAAACTACACTACATTACCAAAAGTATGTGGACACCTGTTCGTCCAACATCTCATTCCAAAATCATTGGCATTAATATGGATTTGGTTCCCCCTTTGCTGCTATAACACTAGATGTTGGAAGATTACTTCGGGGACTTGCTTACGTTCAGCCATAAGAGCATTAGTGAGGTCGGGCACTGATGTTGGGCGATTAGGCCTGGCTCGCTGTCAGCGTTCCAATTCATCACAAAGGTGTTCGATGGGGTTGAGGTCAGGTCTCTGTTCAGGTGAGTCAAGTTTTTCCACACCGATCTCGACAAACCATTTCTGTATGGACCTCGCTTTGTGCATGGGGGAATTGTCAAGCTGAAACAGGACAGGGCCTTCCCCACACTGTTGCCACAAAGTTAAAAGCACAGAATCATCTAGAATGGCATTGTATGCTGTAGTGTTAAGATTTCCTTTCACTGGAACTAAGGGGCCCAGCCTGAACGATTATTCCTCCTCTAACAAACTTTGCAGTTGGCAGTATGCATTGGGGCAGGTAGCATTCTCCTGGCATTCGCCAGACCCCGAATCGTCTGTCGTTCCAGATGGTGAGGCTTGATTCATCACTCCAGAGAAAGTGTTTCCACTGCGGCGAGCTTTACACCACTCTAGCCGACACTTGACATTGTGCATGTGGATTTAAGGCTTGTGTGCGGCTGCTCGGCCATGGAAACCCATTTCATGAGGCTCCCGACAAACAGTTCTTGTCCTGACATTGCTCCCAGACGCAGTTTGGAATGCGGTAGTGAGTGTTGCAACCGAGGACAGACAATATTTACTGTAACGCTTGTCCTCTGGGGAAGGAGAGGAGGACCAAGGTGCAGCGTGGTAAGTGTTCATTTTATTTAATGAAATATGCATCACTAGACAAAACAACAAACATGGGACAACTGTCAATCAGGGACAACAATTGACAGCTGCCTCTGATTGAGAACCATACCAGGTCAAACACAGAAATAGACAATCATAGACTAACTAACATAGACAACCCACCAAACGCACGCCCTGACCATACTAAAACAAAAGACAAAACAAAGGAACTAAGGTCAGAACGTGACAGTTACACTCTTCAGCACTCGGCGGTCCCGTTCTGGGAGATTGTATGGCCTACCACTTTGCTGTTGAGCCGTTGTTGCTCCTGAACATTCCCCCTTCACAATAACAGCACTTACAGTTGACTAGGGCAGCTCTAGCAGGGCTGAAATTTTACAAACTGACTTGTTGGAAAGGTGGCATTCTATAACGATGTCCTGTTGAAAGTCACTGACCTCTTCAGTAAGGCCTATGGAAATTGCATGGCTGTGTGCTTGATTTTATATACCTGTCAGCAACGGGTGTGGCTGAATTCGCCAAATCCACTAATTTGAAGGGGTGTCCACATACTTCATGTATATGCACAACCACATTTTATTGAGTAAAATTTTTGGGGGGTACGTTTATTTCTTTATTTTTGGTTGGCGGGCCCTCTAGCAGTCGGGGGCCCTATGCAACTGCTTATGTCGCTTATGCCTAGAACCAGCCCTGATGGTCAGTGTACAAAGCCACCTCTGTTCCTTTTGACATTCTATACCCTGAGTTGCTCAATATCAAGTACGCCAGTTAGCAGACGCTTTTATCCAAAGGTTGAAAAGAGGTTGAAGATTCCTTTTTCATTGTCTGTTGTCATGTTTTAACCAATGCTACATTACAAAGAGAGCAGTCTCCTTGCCAGACAAATGCATGTGTTGAATTCAGTATACTTAGAGATGTGACTGACAAGTGTACATCTCCCTATATGTATGTGTCAGGGTTACAAATACTGTACATGTATTCCCTGAGAACTTGTGTCTCTTTTCTCTGCCTCACAGCACCTAATGAGAGATAGAAGAGATTCAGCTATAGTCTGAACATACACTCCAGAGCCCAACTGAGAAAAATCAATATGTGAACCTATTACTCCACTAGAGCACAGTGGCTCTAAATTGCTTTCTGCTTCAGCGGGTAAGCACTAGAAAGCTGATGTCTCCTTCATGTCTGGAAAGCATGAATAAACATGATTTAAGGAAGGAAATGAATATTATGTAATATGACTCTAATTACCAGAAGGAATGTATTGAATTAAGCTGCCTATTGTATATAAGCGGACTAAAATTATACTGTGACATTATTCATTGTCGGGTAAAGTCAGTGATATGAGATATGGTATGTTTATTGAGGCAAGTAGAAAATGGGAAGAAAGGGGCTTAAAGTCAGACTTAAGAACATCCAACAGTTGTGCATCAGGCAAGTGCATTACCTAAGTCAGAATTTTATGTGGAAAGCCCACTGATAATCTTTCTGTCATGTTATTATAATCTTTGAAGTTTATTATTCAAAAAGTGATAGCATCATTGTTGACCGGACCTAAGGAGGATGGTAAAAGAGAAATGTTGTCTACCCTGTGTGAAAATAAATCACCCTACAGCATTTTCTTGTATATTCTTCTGTGCTGAGACTAAATAATCATAGGCCATAAGGCTGCCTGTTAATCCGTCATCTCTGTACTCTTTTCTTCAAG
Organism: Oncorhynchus clarkii lewisi; assembly: GCF_045791955.1. Taxonomy (NCBI): domain Eukaryota; kingdom Metazoa; phylum Chordata; class Actinopteri; order Salmoniformes; family Salmonidae; genus Oncorhynchus; species Oncorhynchus clarkii. Next base: position 6,111 of record NW_027260403.1, read on the forward strand.
TCATCCTGGCCAGGGACGGCACTGGGGTAGGCAGGTCAATGACTTGTCTATCTCAAATCAAAAAGATTAAAGAACCGGTGCTGCTGTAGGGGATCACACATCATTTCATTAGACTGAAATCAGACATAAAAAATGAACCGTGGTAAATATCTGAGTACTTCAGAATAATTTATCACTTGCCTTCTGATTTGATGTAACATTTAATGGGCACACTATCTGACAGACGCCCACAGCAGTGGGCTCTATATGGTAATAGTGTTAATAACTGTGTTACAGTAGTTTAGAACAGTAAAGCACATAATCTAAATGACCCTAAAATCCTATTAGCCTTTTTCTTAACCTTTGTCTTTTCCTTTATATATTCAATTATGATGTAATTATGTCAAATAAAACAATATGTCTCACAGCAAATGACTATCACACTTCTGCTGATGCAGTGAACAGGATTTGTCTGAATTGTTATCAATAGATTCCCCAACTTTCTGAAAACCGTCCCTGTGATGATGTATGAATAAACAACAATGAAGCCCTTTCAATCTGATATTCCTATCAGGGTGGGATTCTATTTGAAATTGAGATCAAATGGGAAGATTTGACATGAATCCTCCAATAGAGCAATACTGACAGGTTGAATTGAGCATCCCAAATGGCACCCTATTCCCTATATTGTGCACTACCTTTGACCAGGGTAGAGCACTATACAGGGAATAGGGTGCATTTGGGATGTAACCACAGATAAGACAGTTTGAGATATGCACAAATGTCCCAATAAGACAACCCAGTGAGTTATGAGAGACTCAATCACTTGATAACAGTGCCACTGATGACAATTTGGAAACTTCCTGTCAGTGCCAGACAGACGTATTAATTGTAGTAGCAGGTCTTGCTGAACTCATTGTCAACAGCGAGAGAGAGAGAGAGAGAGAGAGAGAGAGAGCAGAGAGAGAGAGAGAGAGAGAGAGAAATGAACAGCACAGAAACAAACCAAATTAAACTGGAAAGGGGAACTGATAAGGCTTTGAAATGTTTTAGAAAGGATTTTGCCTCAAAATTATTCAGAGCAGACAATCTTTAATTTCAGTCAGAGGTAGTCTTGACTGAATTCTATCTTAAAATGAAGGTTAAAGAAGACCCAAGTGTGCCCCGTCCTAAATAGCAATACAACTATATAAAGTTGGGGTCAAGTTGGGGTAAGTAAGCATTTCACTGTAAGGTCTACTACACCTGTTGTATTCAGAGCATGTGACAAATAACATTTAATTTTATCTGATGACACCTGACATTGTGATGTGACCACTGTGCTAAAATATAAATACATAAATATCCTGTTGAAAAATAGATTGTATTTACAACCACTGGAAAATCATTCTGCACTGTGTGAATCTCTTGTGTTTCCACAAGTTTCTTATGTTTTTAAGTTTTGAGCTTTGGCTGCCTACTTCATTTCCTACATGCCTTTTGAGAGCCCTCATCCTAGAATCTTCACTATGAATCCCCCAGTGACCCTTACAACAGTTCTAATAGCAAAAATGGATGTACTTTGTTTCAGACTACTTGATCGTTTTTAGACTTCTATGTCCTTAGAGGATTTAAGCATAACTTCATGCACACCCACCCCTTTATAATGTATAACTAAAAATAATAACTGCCTCTGTAGCCAAAATGTCAAGGTTTGTCCAAATCATTTTGCTTTTTGAAAAACTGTCAACCATCAACCAATGTGTTATAGATTAGGCAATTAGTAAAAAAAAAAAATCTGTTTGTTCTCAGTACAGCTGAATTGATTATAAACTAGTAAGGAACTCTACATGTTTGTTTATTCTCCTTACCCACAATGATAATCTTGGTATCTGACAGACTGTAACTGCAGAGGTATTTTATTCCTATCCATATGCAATATTGTAAATACCATTCTTAAGTCACCACAAATGCATAAACTAAATCTCTTTCCTGTCATTTGCTAGGTTTCTGTCCAACTGGCTACAGACTTTCATGCGAATATTCAAACTTCTGCATGAAAAATTATGCATATATTCCCACCAGTGTGTTTCCATCAAATTGACTTGTTACAGATTAAGATGTAGTGCACATAAAATAACTTTGCGGTTAAATTTCCATGTACCAAATAATATAAAACAATTGGGGTTTCATTGCATTTTCAACTCTATTGATGGTTTTGTCACAAAATTGGTTGCGTTATATAAAGAATGTGCCCACTCTGGTCTAGGCACGTGTGCTCTAGCAAACAGCTCGCTGATAATTTGCGGGTATAGCCTATACCGTATGATTTTACTTGTCAAACGGCAGCCAAGCATCGATCATCATGACATCAGAATAAGACCCTTGATATACAGTGCCTTGCGAAAGTATTCGGCCCCCTTGAACTTTGCGACCTTTTGCCACATTTCAGGCTTCAAACATAAAGATATAAAACTGTCTTTTTTTGTGAAGAATCAACAACAAGTGGGACACAATCATAAAGTGGAACGACATTTATTGGATATTTCAAACTTTTTTAACAAATCAAAAACTGAAAAATTGGGCATGCAAAATTATTCAGCCCCCTTAAGTTAATACTTTGTAGCGCCACCTTTTGCTGCGATTACAGCTGTAAGTCGCTTGGGGTATGTCTCTATCAGTTTTGCACATCGAGAGACTGACATTTTTTCCCATTCCTCCTTGCAAAACAGCTCGAGCTCAGTGAGGTTGGATGGTGAGCATTTGTGAACAGCAGTTTTCAGTTCTTTCCACAGACTCTCGATTGGATTCAGGTCTGGACTTTGACTTGGCCATTCTAACACCTGGATATGTTTATTTTTGAACCATTCCATTGTAGATTTTGCTTTATGTTTTGGATCATTGTCTTGTTGGAAGACAAATATCTGTCCCAGTCTCAGGTCTTTTGCAGACTCCATCAGGTTTTCTTCCAGAATGGTCCTGTATTTGGCTCCATCCATCTTCCCATCAATTTTAACCATCTTCCCTGTCCCTGCTGAAGAAAAGCAGGCCCAAATCATGATGCTGCCACCACCATGTTTGACAGTGGGGATGGTGTGTTCAGCTGTGTTGCTTTTACGCCAAGATAACGTTTTGCATTGTTGCCAAAAAGTTCAATTTTGGTTTCATCTGACCAGAGCACCTTCTTCCACATGTTTGGTGTGTCTCCCAGGTGGCTTGTGGCAAACTTTAAACGACACTTTTTATGGATATCTTTAAGAAATGGCTTCTTCTTGCCACTCTTCCATAAAGGCCAGATTTGTGCAATATACGACTGATTGTTGTCCTATGGACAGAGTCTCCCACCTCAGCTGTAGATCTCTGCAGTTCATCCAGAGTGACCATGGGCCTCTTGGCTGCATCTCTGATCAGTCTTCTCCTTGTATGAGCTGAAAGTTTAGAGGGACGGCCAGGTCTTGGTAGATTTGCAGTGGTCTGATACTCCGTCCATTTCAATATTATCGCTTGCACAGTGCTCCTTGGGATGTTTAAAGCTTGGGAAATCTTTTTGTATCCAAATCCGGCTTTAAACTTCTTCACAACAGTATCTCGGACCTGCCTGGTGTGTTCCTTGTTCTTCATGATGCTCTCTGCGACGGACCTCTGAGACTATCACAGTGCAGGTGCATTTATACGGAGACTTGATTACACACAGGTGGATTGTATTTATCATCATTAGTCATTTAGGTCAACATTGGATCATTCAGAGATCCTCACTGAACTTCTAGAGAGAGTTTGCTGCACTGAAAGTAAAGGGGCTGAATAATTTTGCACGCCCAATTTTTCAGTTTTTGATTTGTTAAAAAAGTTTGAAATATCCAATAAATGTCGTTCCACTTCATGATTGTGTCCCACTTGTTGTTGATTCTTCACAAAAAAATACAGTTTTATATCTTTATGTTTGAAGCCTGAAATGTGGCAAAAGGTTGCAAAGTTCAAGGTGGGCCGAATACTTTCGCAAGGCACTGTATATTGGAAAGGAGCATCAAGATCATCAAGTTCATCGTAACTTATTTCATCTGTAGCCTAATAAACTGCATGCTTTCTCGAGTCATAGTGGGAGGACCACACAATATCATTGCGTGACTCCAAGTTTACTTCGATATGATAGTTATTATATAAATATTTGCGCATAAAGGCGTTTCCACCGCCATTTCTCGCATAATTCATTTTACCGACACAAAAAGATCCAACCTTGCCTACTGTATTTTGTTTTGTTGACATTTGTAAGATTGACCGACAAATTTGCTGTTCTCCATCAGGCCTGTCGTGAATTTTTGTTATTCCATCATGTCCTTTTGTCACGCCCTGGCCTTAGAGAGCTGTTTTATTTCTTCTCTATATGGTTAGGTCAGGGTGTGTGCAGCTGTCAGAACCTTTTTGAGAGATGTGAGGACCCATGCCAAATCTTTTCAGTCTC
>NW_027260404.1:0-10522 GCF_045791955.1 Oncorhynchus clarkii lewisi
TCTTTGCAGGTGGAGAAAATGTATCGTCTGATTGTTTGATTTGTTCAAAATGATAAATACATTTGATTGATTTATTAACATTCCTGCCCCCTTCTGGCAGTGATAACGCGGACCTGCGCTGCAAGCTTCGTAAGCTGACCCTCATATTCTTTTTCTCTCCCTCCCTCCCTCCCTTTCCCTCCCTCCCTCCCTCCCTCCCTCCCTCCCTCCCTCCCTCCCTCCCTCCCTCCCTCCCTCCCTCCCTCCCTCCCTCCCTCCTGTCTCCCTCCCTGTGTCCCCCTCTCCCTCCCTCCCTCCCTCCCTCCCTCCCTCCCTCCCTCCCTCCCTCCCTCCCTCCCTCCCTCCCTCCCTCCCTCCCTCCCTCCCTCCTGTCCCCCCCCCCTCCCTGTGTCTCCTCCCCTCCCTCCCTCCCTCCCCTCCCTCCCTGTGTCCCCCCTCTCCCTCCCAGTTGGTGCGTGACAACGCGGACCTGCGCTGCGAGCTTCCCAAGCTGGAGAAGCGTCTGCGGGCCACGGCCGAGCGGGTCAAGGCCCTGGAGAATGCCCTGAAGGATGCCAAGGAGAACGCTATGAGGGACAGGAAACGCTACCAGCTAGAGGTGGACCGCATCAAGGAGGTCGTCAGGGCCAAGAACATGGCCAGGAGAGGAAACTCTGCTCAGATCGGTAAGGATGGAGGGAGACAGGGAGGGGGGAGGGAAAGGGGGGGAGACAGGGAGGGAGGGAGGGAGGGGGAGGGAGGGGAGACAGGGAGGGAGGGAGGGAGGGAGGGAGGGAGGGAGGGAGGGAGGGAGGGAGGGAGGGAGGGAGGGAGGGAGGGAAGGGAGAGGGAGGGAGGAGAGGGTGGGTTGGTGGAGTGTGTGGGGGTGGCAGTGTGTGTTTGTATTGATGACTATGTTCTGTCTTCCAGCTAAGCCCATCCGGCCAGGCCAACACCCCCTGTCTTCCCCTACAGTCATCAGAGGAGGAGGCCTCTACAGCCACAGCTACAACCTCAGCACCAAGTAACCATGTAGAATCTAGACCCTGAGTCACGAGTGCATGTGTGGTAGATACAGACTGTCCCATTCCCAGTAAGACCCCTCTGCCCTCATCCTCCTGTCCTTCCTCTGGGTCTAGGAGTAAGACCCCTCTGTCCTCATCCTCCTGTCCTGTCCTTCCTCTGGGTCTAGGAGTAAGACCCCTCTGCCCTCATCCTCCTGTCCTTCCTCTGGGTCTAGGAGTAAGACCCCTCTGCCCTCATCCTCCTGTCCTTCCTCTGGGTCTAGGAGTAAGACCCCTCTGCCCTCATCCTCCTGTCCTTCCCCTGGGTCTAGGAGTAAGACCCCTCTGTCCTCATCCTCCTGTCCTTCTTCTGGGTCTAGGAGTAAGACCCCTCTGCCCTCATCCTCCTGTCCTTCCTCTGGGTCTAGGAGTAAGACCCCTCTGCCCTCATCCTCCTGTGCTTCCTCTGGGTCTAGGAGTAAGACCCCTCTGCCCTCATCCTCCTGTCCTTCCTCTGGGTTTAGGAGTAAGACCCCTCTGCCCTCATCCTCCTGTCCTTCCTCTGGGTCTAGGAGTAAGACCCCTCTGCCCTCATCCTCCTGTCCTTCCTCTGGGTCTAGGAGTAAGACCCCTCTGCCCTCATCCTCCTGTCCTTCCTCTGGGTCTAGGAGTAAGACCCCTCTGCCCTCATCCTCCTGTCCTTCCTCTGGGTCTAGGAGTAAGACCCCTCTGCCCTCATCCTCCTGTGCTTCCTCTGGGTCTAGGAGTAAGACCCCTCTGTCCTCATCCTCCTGTCCTTCCTCTGGGTCTAGGAGTAAGACCCCTCTGCCCCCTTCCACTCTACTCTGTGGCATCTTTCATAGTTTTCACATACCGTATGTCTCTCTCTTTTCCGTTGTTCATGTACATATATATTTCATTGTAGTGTTGTCTTGGAGGGGAAGCTGTGTGCTGATAGATGGTTACATGTATATAACAGAGAGTGATATGCCATCACTAAGAACCACGTTGTATAGCATATGACAGTCACAGTAATGTAAACATGATCTTTACTTGTTGTTGAAGAATCCTTTGCTTTTCCGACTGCATTAGGAATGTATGATAGTTCACCTGAAGAAGTTCAAAGTTCAGACTGGAATGATCGCCCACCTGCACTGTGTTTTGCACCATATTCCTTTACTTCAGTTAGGATCAGCACGTTGTTTTTGCTCTGTTGTATTGGTAAGCATATTGATCATGGTTTACCTATGCTTTTAGGGACACTTTATTCTTAAAATAAGCTAAGTTTGAATGTAATGTTTTAATTCACTTACAAAACAAGCTGTGCTCTATTTAAGCAATAATGCCCGAGGGGGTGTGGTATAAGGGCTGTTCTAAGGCACGACGCAACGTGGAGTGCCTGGATACAGCCCTTAGCCATGTTATATTGGCCCTATACCACAAACTCCCGAGGTGCCTTATTGCTATTATAAACTGGTTACCAATGTAATTAGAGCAGTAAAAATACATGTTTTTTCATACCCATGGTATACGGTCTGATATACCACGACTGTCAGCCAATCAGCATTCAGGGCTCGAACCACCCAGTTTTTAATTTCAATTATGCAACTGATTGTAATGACCACTGCGTTGAGACCATGTAAAATTCCCAATTTTACCAAGAGCCTCAAATTGTGAGGTAGGTTTCAATATCCACCATTAGAGGGCAGTGTTTGACAGCTTAGTGCACTGCACTGTATCCATACTAGGCTAATGCAGTGATGCTGATCAGCCAATCAGAGATGTTCATGCAGTGATCCTGGCGAACAGTGCAATACACTCTATATCCAAAACACTAACAGAAAGAGAAATTGGTATAAAAAAAAATGTAATGTAAACTTTCTACTTACAATGTGGCTCCAATTGTTTTAGTTATTTATCACCGTACTTGCCTCTCACCACTTGCCAAACTGTCATTGTAAATAAACATGTCTAGGTAACTGACTCGCCTAATATAAACTCATTTTAAGTAAAAGTCATGTAAATAAATGTCATCAGGAAGTGAATTATGTTTAATCTGAATGGAGATCCATTCCCCAAGTATGTGTTGATCATTTCTGTTATGCTTTTAATTTGATCATCTCAGAGCATGATTTGGATATATGTACATAAGGTTCTAGACGTGTGTTCCATTTGTAAATGGTTACATTGTTGCCGTTCTCACCGCCAGGCCTATAGCTGCTCCCCGTAGTATGGCTGTGGGGTGTTGTAAGACGTTCCCTCAATGAAGGAACAGCACCACATGGAAAATGAGCTTTGAGATGTTGCTTTGAACTCTGCCTGTGATCTTATGGAGGCTCCAAATAAAAGCAGGAATATGATTGATTCATGGCAATTCTAACTGCATGGTGTATAATTCATTTGAAATGTTTAAATCGAAGCGAATAAATAAAGATATTTAACATAAACTGTTTTGTTTTTATTGAAACTTCACTCAAGTTTTACACAAGCTTCTTAGTTGGTTGATGAAACATGACTGAATGATGTCGAGCTCTGATGTGTCCAGGAGTGGAACACCTGCTATCTAACATAGAGGGTTGATAACAGTCACAGTTTCCTCGGTGTCGTCGTGGTTTCTCACACACAGCACGTCCACACAGCACGTCCACACAGCACGTCCACACAGCACGTCCACACAGCACGTCCACACAGCACGTCCACACAGCACGTCCACACAGCACGTCCACACAGCACGTCCACACAGCACGTCCACACAGCACGTCCACACAAGCAGTTCACCACAAAACTTCAGTCAAATCTACTCAGCATTGGAGGAGGTAAAACATGTCATGCTCTGAAAGTTCAACAGTGATGAAATCCAGAACTGAATTAAACACTGCATTCTGTTGTAGCCATATGAAATCCAGAACTGAATTACACACTGCATTCTGTTGTAGCCATATGAAATCCAGAACTGAATTAAACACTGTATTCTGTTGTAGCCATATGAAATCCAGAACTGAATTACACACTGCATTCTGTTGTAGCCATATGAAATCCAGAACTGAATTAAACACTGTATTCTGTTGTAGCCATATGAAATCCAGAACTGAATTAAACACTGCATTCTGTTGTAGCCATATGAAATCCAGAACTGAATTAAACACTGCATTCTGTTGTAGCCATATGAAATCCAGAACTGAATTACACACTGCATTCTGTTGTAGCCATATGAAATCCAGAACTGAATTAAACACTGCATTCTGTTGTAGCCATATGAAATCCAGAACTGAATTACACACTGCATTCTGTTGTAGCCATATGAAATCCAGAACTGAATTAAACACTGCATTCTGTTGTAGCCATATGAAATCCAGAACTGAATTACACACTGCATTCTGTTGTAGCCATATGAAATCCAGAACTGAATTAAACACTGCATTCTGTTGTAGCCATATGAAATCCAGAACTGAATTACACACTGCATTCTGTTGTAGCCATATGAAATCCAGAACTGAATTAAACACTGCATTCTGTTGTAGCCATATGAAATCCAGAACTGAATTACACACTGCATTCTGTTGTAGCCATATGAAATCCAGAACTGAATTAAACACTGCATTCTGTTGTAGCCATATGAAATCCAGAACTGAATTGAACACTGTATTCTGTTGTAGCCATATGAAATCCAGAACTGAATTACACACTGTATTCTGTTGTAGCCATATGAAATCCAGGCTCTGCTCTGTATTGTACCGCCCATTGGTCCGTAGAGAACATCTAACCCCGACACACCTGCACAGGTTACTTGTATCTTAATGAGTCATTTACTAATAGCTCTGGATTTAAATCCCTCTCCCATCTTCATGTTCAGGTCTACAGACAGTCAGTGGTGTGAATAGACCAATGTGTTGTCCGATGAATATGAATGACTGATCTGTTCATAACAGACTACTAACTGACTGATCTGTTCATAACAGACTGACTGACTGATCAGTTCATAACAGACTGACTGATCTGTTCATAACAGACTAACTGACTGATCTGTTCATAACAAACTGACTGATCTGTTCATAACAGATTACTAACTGACTGATCTGTTCATAACAGACTACTAACTGACTGATCTGTTCATAACAGACTACTAACTAATCTGTTCATAACAGATTACTAACTGACTGATCTGTTCATAACAGACTACTAACTGACTGATCTGTTCATAACAGACTACTAACTGATCTGTTCATAACAGATTACTAACTGACTGATCTGTTCATAACAAACTGACTGATCTGTTCATAACAAACTGACTGATCTGTTCATAACAGACTAACTGACTGATCTGTTCATAACAAACTGACTGATCTGTTCATAACAGACTACTAACTGACTGATCTGTTCATAACAGACTACTAACTGATCTGTTCATAACAGACTACTAACTGACTGATCTGTTCATAACAGATTACTAACTGACTGATCTGTTCATAACAGATTACTAACTAACTGATCTGTTCATAACAGATTACTAACTGACTGATCTGTTCATAACAGACTACTAACTGACTGATCTGTTCATAACAGACTACTAACTGATCTGTTCATAACAGACTACTAACTGACTGATCTGTTCATAACAGATTACTAACTGACTGATCTGTTCATAACAGATGACTAACTAACTGATCTGTTCATAACAGACTACTAACTGACTGATCTGTTCATAACACACTACTAACTGACTGATCTGTTCATAACAGATTACTAACTAACTGATCTGTTCATAACAGATTACTAACTGACTGATCTGTTCATAACAGATTACTAACTAACTGATCTGTTCATAACAGACTACTAACTGACTGATCTGTTCATAACACACTACTAACTGATCTGTTCATAACAGACTACTAACTGACTGATCTGTTCTTAACAAACTGACTGATCTGTTCTTAACAAACTGACTGATCTGTTCATAACACACTACTTACCGATCTATTCATAACAGACTAAATGATTGCACGTTTATAAACACAATATTTTCAAAATGTGGACAACAGCAATGCATCGTGTTTTATTGTCTATTCATCATTGCAAGATTCATGTTAATCAGTGTCTATGATTGCCGTGTGGGTATTACTAAAAACCTTGTATGAATTGGTTTTGAACCGACTCAGTCCATTCATCAGTCAATGTGTTGTCAATGTGTTGTGTACTAAGTGGGTTGGTTCAGAGGGTCTGTTTGTTGAACCAGAGATGTATGGGATGTGTTTGGATTTCTCTGACTGTGTTTTTCAGTTTACTTTCCCATGCACTGTGTCACCCCGTCCTAGCATTTCAGTAACCTGAGTATAAGTCAGACAACACATTGGGCAACTGTTCCCCATTCCTGTCAATATTGCCTGTGCCACAAACACTACTTTAAATATTTCTAAACAATGTTGTGCAATAGTTGTTGTTCATCTTTTTGCTACTACTGAGTTCTAGAGTCCTGCAGGCTGATTGACTTAGAAGCTGTGTGGACATTTTCTTAGCTTTAAAAAGCAGCAAGTCATATCATTGATTCAAAGGAACATTGGGCATCTTGTGTGCTTTCGTGCAAAGCGTTGAGTTGTTCCAGACACATACAGATTAGATGCAGCCAGAATCTTCCACATTACCTCTCTGTTCCACATGTGACATATGACAGACCTTGTTTCTGTCCTAGGTTATTTAGAGACCCACTTTAATTGATGACACATCCCTTTAAAGTTTAGACGAAGTCTGTAGCCGTAGAAGGATGTCAGTGCCTTCAGGGAACGTGTGTGTCATGCTGTGACATGGATTAATGAAGACATCGTCGCCTACTGTCGGCGTCCCAAGAGACGTGTCGTGGTTGCTTCATTTCTTCATTCCAGGGGTGTGTTCTGCAAGGTGCTGTTGACAGGGGTGTGTTCTGCAAGGTTCTGTTGACAGGGGTGTGTTCTGCAAGGTGCTGTTGACAGGGGTGTGTTCTGCAAGGTTCTGTTGACGGGTGTGTTCTGCAAGGTGCTGTTGACAGGGGTGTGTTCTGTAAGGTGCTGTTGACGGGTGTGTTCTGCACGGTGCTGTTGAAAGGCTTTACATGAGGAATCTCAATCTGTTGGTGTCAGTACGGTTCCTTCCTGTCTGTCAGGACATTTACTACTGAAATACCTCCATTTGTCAAGGGACTGTCAGTACAGCCGTCATCATGAGACTGTCAGTACAGCCGTCATCATGAGACTGTCAGTACAGCCGTCATCATGAGACTGTCAGTACAGCCGTCATCATGGGACTGTCAGTACAGCCGTCATCATGAGACTGTCAGTACAGCCATCATCATGGGACTGTCAGTACAGCCGTCATCATGGGACTGTCAGTACAGCCATCATCATGAGACTGTCAGTACAGCCGTCATCATGGGACTGTCAGTACAGCCATCATCATGAGACTGTCAGTACAGCCGTCATCATGAGACTGTCAGTACAGCCGTCATCATGGGACTGTCAGTACAGCCGTCATCATGAGACTGTCAGTACAGCCGTCATCATGAGACTGTCAGTACAGCCGTCATCATGAGACTGTCAGTACAGCCGTCATCAACCCCATCCCCTGTGCTTCTCATGTCAGAGAGATTATCAGAGATATTTCAGGGATGACTAAAGGGCTCGTGTCATTGATCCTCCTTGGGAAACATATACAGTCCTCTATCTATATGACTGGATATATATCTTGTGCTGGGATTTTGAGTAGAAGTATCATCTGAAGTATAATACTAGTGTGGGGTTTTCTGATATGCTTGTAGGACTATGAATGGGCCATCTAGCAGAGCATGCTCTTTTGAAACTGGTATCCTCTTCCATGCTCATAAATATGTTCTCTGTTATTACTGAATGTGCTGTCCCAGTGCTGAACAGCCCTGGTAGTGTTATTACTGAATGGGCTGTCCCAGTGCTGAACAGCCCTCATAGTGTTATTACTGAATGTGCTGTCCCAGTGATGAACAGCCCTGGTAGTGTTATTACTGAATGTGCTGTCCCAGTGCTGAACAGCCCTGGTAGTGTTATTACTGAATGTGCTGTCCCAGTGCTGAACAGCCCTCGTAGTGTTATTACTGAATGTGCTGTCCCAGTGCTGAACAGCCCTGGTAGTGTTATTACTGAATGTGTTGTCCCAGTGCTGAACAGCCCTGGTAGTGTTATTACTGAATGTGCTGTCCCAGTGCTGAACAGCCCTGGTAGTGTTATTACTGAATGTGCTGTCCCAGTGCTGAACAGCCCTCATAGTGTTATTACTGAATGTGCTGTCCCAGTGATGAACAGCCCTGGTAGTGTTATTACTGAATGTGCTGTCCCAGTGCTGAACAGCCCTGGTAGTGTTATTACTGAATGTGCTGTCCCAGTGCTGAACAGCCCTCGTAGTGTTATTACTGAATGTGCTGTCCCAGTGCTGAACAGCCCTGGTAGTGTTATTACTGAATGTGTTGTCCCAGTGCTGAACAGCCCTGGTAGTGTTATTACTGAATGTGCTGTCCCAGTGCTGAACAGCCCTGGTAGTGTTATTACTGAATGTGCTGTCCCAGTGCTAAATAGTATTATTCTGTGTTATGTGCATTCTGTTTATCTCTACATCTGTCTGGATTAACATTCCTCCAGCGGCCAGAGGTCAGTGCACTAATTGTTCATGTCGTAGAGGGATTCCAACACTTTCTTCTGTCTGTTTTACGGGCCGTTGGGGGCTCAGGAGCGATCAGCCCTGTTAAGCAGGCTAAGCAGGCGCCTCAAAGGCAGTCTTAACCCCTAAGTGCCCCCTAGCAAGACCAGCAGAGTTTAAGAGGAGGTAACTGACACATCATGTGGGCAGAGGTTGAAAAACAAGCTTCACTTTCAATCTGAAAGTTGTATTTCATATTGACATGACTTTCATATTCTTTTATTATTTTGTCATTTGGGCTCCCGAGTGGCGCAGCGGTCTAAGGCACTGCATATCAGCGCAAGACGCGTCACTACATTCCCTGGTTTGAATCCAGGCTGTATCACATCAGGCCGTGATTGGGAGTCCCATACGGCGACGCACAATTGGCCCAGTGTTGATCCGGATTTGGCCGGGGTACAATTTGTTCTTAACTGACTTGTCTAGTTAAAGAAAGGTTAAATAATAAATACAAATTATTGTGGAAAAATTATCATGGACAGATAAAAAGGCGATAATCAAGGTTTGCATAGAGTTATGTGATTACAAGTAGCAGTAGTTCCTGGTTTGGGGTTTTTGTCGTTGATTATTTGGACGAATCAGGATTGGGCGATTGGCGGTGCATAAACTGGTGCTGTGATTTTCAACCCCATGTGCAGATAATACAAGTTTTCCACTAGATACCACAGTCACAAAGTCATAATTGTTGGTATCATAAAAATATATGATAACAAACATGTGCTTTTTGGCCGTGATAAACACGGGTGAAATTAGCGGAAGGGAGGAGTTTCCGTTTGCGAGGGAGGAGACTTCCTTCCTTTGCACAATTGTTAAAGCTGCAATATGTAACTTTTTGGGTAGACCTGACCAAATTCACATATAATTGTGAGTTATAGATCTGTCATTCTCATTGAAAGCAAATCTAAGAAGAGGTAGATGTACGCTATTTCTATGCTTCCCGTGTTTAATTTCCTCGTCTTTTACTTTCGGTTTTGTACACCAGCTTCAAACAGCTGAAAATACAATAATTTAGGTTAAAGATCTACTACTGCTTGATTTGGCACATAAACTGATATCAGGAGAACTATGAGAACTTTACAAACCAGGAAATGGTGGAGCGATTCCTGCATATTGCTCCTTTAACGGCATTCTCCACAGAAGTACTTCTGGGTAACCCGAGATTAATTATTGTGTCAGATAGTCATCTTCAAGTATAGTCCCTCTGTACAGTCAGTGAATGAGTAAGTTTTCCAATATATTCCTTACACATGGAAGTTAAACTTGAAATAGTAACACGAGTGGATGGTAGAATGACTGACTCTGTCTGCCACTGTGTTGCTGCTGATGACAGGCATCTGAGGAATCGTGCATGTCAGGCCAGGGTAGGAAAGTAAGAATAGCCTTCTGAGACACCATAGAGTAGGTCACAGATGAGACAAAATGTCATCACAGGGTCAGAGCCCACCCAGGCTGACACACACACAGACACACAGACAGACAGACAGACAGACAGACAGACAGACAGACAGACAGACAGACAGACACAGACACACACACACACACAGACAGACAGACAGACAGACTGACTGACTGACTGACAGACAGACACACACACACACAGATACACAGACACACACAGACAGTTTGTTTGAGTAGGCAGCAGAAGACAACATATTCAACCATGCAGAGCAGCTGACCTCCTTTTAATGTCCAATATGGAACATCACAACACTGCTATATCATTTAGGACAGTAAGCCTGGTAAATAGTATTATGATAAGCTATAGTAGCAGCCACAGGGTCCGCGGCTGTCAGGTGTAAGGATGTGTGCTTTAAAGGGGGGACCTACAGTACTAGATAGTCTGTCTC